>NW_013666222.1:280850-287296 GCF_000517525.1 Limulus polyphemus
AATATATATATAATATAATATAATATATATATATAAAACTGTCTTAAAAGACAGGACAGATGTGCAGGGCTTCTCTGTGGGTTTGACAAATTTATTGATATCTCAGCAAATCAAGAAGGTAGAAGGTTGTTCACATTATATATTCTTGCTCATAATCATGTTTGGTGCATATTTTTAGTTGTGTGGATACTGAAAACCATGTTATTGAAGATGTAAAATATAAAGGGGAGAATTCAGTGTAGATATGCCATATGAACGAGCAGTGAAGATTGAGAATTCTTTGAAATAGTTCCTTCTGAAATTAAGCAAATTAAAGTTTAGAATACAAAACTCTAAATTATAAACTATGTTTTGATGCCAGGTGTATTGACATATACTGATAATAGATTTGTTTAATTAAATTTTGAATGTAACTCTGTAAAAAATATGTAACATGTGCATTTTGACCCAGATGTATAAATAGGGTTAATAATCTATGATAACAGCATGATAACTAAATTTTGGTACTTTACCAAAAAGTAATTTTAATCTTAACTTTTTCTATATAAATGTAGTCCAGCAAAAACACATTATGTTCAGCTAACAACATTACTTACTAACAAAGTATAAATATGTATCACACGGACAAAATAAGGTTTGGTGATAAGGAAAAATGAATGGCAAAAAACAAAAAATAATTAAATTTTAGATAGGGAAATATAATTGAAATTGGATCTTACTTTCAAACAACTAGCCTTTAAGGGTCAGGTCAATATTCCAGAAGACAACATCCAGTGACCTTTTAGAAGTTTACTCACAGTTTTTGGATATGAGTAGAACTGAAATATTTCATATGCTCATATAACAATGCTGCATCTAAAAGCCATTCCTCTTTATAGGTCCATGAGCTCTCTTCCTTGTGACTTCTTTACTCAAGCTGGCTATCTAGAGTGACTGTTCACTTTTCTAAAGTTCTACACACACAGCAGTGCACCATCAGAGTCGCATAAAGGTGTTCCAGATAGAATGATGCTCTTGAAACTATTTCACTTTATTGCTTAAGCAAATCTAAAGTACAGAACCACCAGAAATGCACTGACAGACTCAAAATTTATATGTCGAATGAGTTTTAATTTTATTCTAGTTCCTTCAGCCATCTTTCTCATAAAAACAGCAACTGATTTCCAGATGTAGCTGGAAGCTTATCAGTCTTCATCTAGTTTCAAACTTTTACTTAGTATATATTAATGGTACCAGGAGATATTTCCAGCTTCATAGAAATGGCTCTTTAGGTTAGAGGGTTCTCTTTAATAATCATAATCTGTTGGCTCAAAATTATTAGATAATCATACTATGCAAATATTATTCCTTGGAAAGGATTGTGACATGCTTCTCAGGCCATAAGTCTATCCTGGCGATACTGCACTGTCAAATGATTGGGAATTTGCTGTGAGCCAAATATGTAAATTTAAACATGTCACCCCTAGTATAGCTTAATGCCTGTACTTACTACTGACCATACATGGCAAATAATACAGACTTTTGTTGGTTGAATATGTAATATAAATTTAAACTATGCTTTGGTCTACCTGAAAACATTTGCACATGAAAAAATGTAACAGTCTTTTGGTTAAGGAGATACAAATTAGAATTAAAAAATGGTAAAGATAGAAGACTAAAGAGTGAAAGAAGTGAAGAAACCCCAGATGATGATATGTAGTAATTAAGGATGTCAAATCACAAAATGAATACAGAAACACGGGATATCAAAGTTTGAAAAGTATTTTTACATGGTTGAAAAATTAAAAAAATATATATTTTAATTTTCAAGGAAGAAGGACTACAACACTACTTATGGGGAAAAGATTTTGTAAACACCAACCAGATGCTTCTTGTATAAGTTCTGAGCATCAATAAGATTCTGGCCAACATCTTGTGATGATGCTGCAGGCAGGTGATCTCTGATCCATTGCATTTCTGCATCAACATCAAAATTAAACTGGTGAAATTTAAGAGATTCTTCAAGTTGATGACGTCTTTCAGCTGCAGGGACTTCTAGACTGGAAGACCTGTCAAAACATGCTATATTTCATCAAAATCTTTCAACAACAAAGTTTTTAAAAGGCAATTCTGGACAGGAATACATGTTTATTTCATCCAAATCTTTAACACAGAGATACAACATTTATTAATTTATTATACAAATACTACATACTTTATTCTTTACTCTATCACATGGAACAAAGATATTCCCACATTCCAGTGTCCTTTTTTCTGGGTGGTCAGAATGTGTATTGTGAATATGGTTTGGGGAATTTTTGAGGAGATGCATTACAATTTTTGAGGAAGACAATTCATTTTGTTTTAAAGATCATCAAAGCTGGTCGACAATGCCTATTCCTTGTTTTACTATACTCTTTCCTACCCTCTGATTGTGTACATTTTATTTAACTTCAATTTACTTTCAAGTTATGCTCGTTTTGATCTACTTCAATTCTACATATTGTTTCATTTTCCTTTGGTATTCCTTCCTTTACAAAGAAGCAGCCCTACTACTATAGACAATCATCATTTCAATTACCTATCTATTATTTTGTTTTTCTCTAAATAATGCATTTGCTTTTCTTAAAAGACTTCAAAACCATGCTTTGTTTCTTTTACTTTACCTATAACAAATTTCTATACCTATCGTTTTAAATATTAGATTCATGAGCATATAGTGTTAGCAGTAATTGAGTGACTGTATGTTAAGTCTATCTTTGAATTACCAATTCAAAATATGCCTCAAACTCTATAAAATGATATAAAAATATTCTTGGATTAAAAAATATATTTCAAAGTCTTTTAATTGCTTATTATTCATTTCAGTATTTACAATTAATATATTAACTTTTGAGATCTTACTATTATTATTATTTTTTTCACCACTTACCTGTCACTCACAGCTTTAGCAGCCTTAAGGATATTTGGAGCATCAAAGTGCCCTTGTCGAGCCATCTCTTGTCCAAGGTTAATCACTTCTTGGACTTTGTTTTCCCATACCCCAAGTTCTGTTTCTAGTACCTAAAATTTACATTACATTTCATTTACTGTGAAATCTAAAAACTAAATAATTTTTATGCTAAAATAGTGTTATCATATATTCTATTTACTTTTACAATTGACAATTAGAAATAGCTGATTGCCCATGCATTAAAAGTAGAAAAATACTTACCTGATGTTTTTTTAAGAGTTCTTTTACACTTCTTAAGTCATGACCTCGATCATCGGATGCCAAAGATCCTTCAAGTTCATCTAGTTTACATCGTGCACTCTCTAGTGTTCTGTTGTAAGAGTGTTGGGAAACAGCCTGTCTCAGCTTATGACCCTTGTCTTTAGTCTGGGAGCAAAGATCATCCCACTGGGTGTTTAAACGGTCTAGTAGCTCAATGACTTTCTCACTGGCAAAGTTCCCATCACTAATCAGTTCAGTGCCAGTCTGAATAAAGAAACAGTTATAACTAAGAAATTGAAATTTTCTTCAGTGAACTTGTTAGTTGATTAAGGAAATATTGATATTAATCATATTGTTTATAAAGTGACAAACGAATTTTACCAGACATATCAACCTATTAAAGAATAATTGTTGAAATCAGCAGTTAAAATGACAAATATAAACATATTTTATACATAATGATTATACTGTGTAAAGGAATACTACTGACTGACTTTAATGTGAAACATCATTCATTATTAAACCAACAGGTATCATGATGAACAGTAGAAACTGAACTATAATAAAAAACTTTAATACCTTGTTAATAATGTCTACTCTGGGCTCATTTGCCTTGACCTCAGCTTCAAAAGCTTCGTGTTTCTGGAGCTTACGTTCAAGGTTAGTTAAATCACGGTAACATTCATCTCCAGCTGTTTTCATTTTTTCCTGCACCCATGCCATCAGCTAGAAATCAAAAATAGTAGAATTTAAAAATTTTTCATGGGTTCATGTTCAATTACATAAAATATGAGAGCAAAACAAGAATTCTGAACTCATTATGTACAAAAAATTTTCAATTCTTAATCATGTATACAAAATATGTTTTTTTGAAATATGAATAAGAATCTCTTTTCTGTCACTCTTTGTAATTATTTTCATTTTTAGTTTAAAGATTATTATTTGGAAACTTTAAATACATACTTCATGTAATATTACAAAATATGCTGCCTCCAGTGGCAAACCTTAGGATTTATAATGCTAAAACTTTTATTTGATCCCTGCAATGAGTAAAGAGCAGATGGCCCATTGTGGCACTTTGCACTTAAAAACAAACAATTACAAAATATACAGTAATCACTCTTTAACAACAAGTTTAAAACAATCTTAATCTTGACCACACCATACCATTATTTTTTGTTTCACAAAATCGAAATTTTGAAGCATTTGAGTCTCATATAAAATAAGATTTTTCAACAAAATGAGAATTGTAATACAAGTATAAGCCTACTCATAATTCTAAATAAAATTACTTAGTGCCCACATATAGAATCTCTTAACATTTATTAAAACTACATTTAAAGTATTAGATCAACTGTAATGTGCCAAGAAGTAATAAGATTCTGAATAAGGAAATATTATTTTAGTTATCAAACTATAGCTGCAACTTTTAAAAAGAAAATTCTTGGGTAGGTAATCATATATAAAATTACATACACACAAACACATGCATGCACAGCTAAGAGATTTATTTTTGTTTGCAACAAAGGCAAAGACCCACAATATCCACCATTACTGTATTAGACATACATAAAGCAAATGTCTAATACAAACATATTCTCTTACCTCATCACCTTCAGCTCTAAACCTTTGATAGACAAGAGATGTTTCCAACATATCTTTTCTTTTTTCTGCTTTTTCCTTTACTGCTTCTCTGAGGGCCACTACTTGATGCTGTCTTTCATCAATACTAAGCAAGGATAAAATCACACAATATATTTTGATTTCTAAGCCATATTAACCATTGCTCATTTGCTCATATTCAGTTACAAGATATGGTGCAAGATAATATAGCATACAGACAGTCCCCTGACAATTCAGCAGTAAGATTATGCACTTAAACCACTGAGGACCAGTTTTGATTCTCTATGGTAGACAAAGTGCATATAGCTCAGTGTCTAGCTTGGTGCTAAAAAAAATTAAAAGGAGCACCATATGGGCAAAAGGAACTATTTAGTCCTTCAAGGCTGTCCTTACACACCCATTCTTGAAAAAAGTAAAAATCTAAACACATCTTTCAATTTTCAGAATATCATGAATTTACCTTTCAAACCGGTAAACTGCTGGACTCCACTACTGCTGATGATAACTCACTCCATAATAAAACCATCTTAAATGTGGCTTAGCCTGCCTATTCCAAATCTTAATCTTGTGTCCCCTTATCCTATTATCTTCTGTCATTCTACAATACTTCAGTACAATTAGAAGTACCAATGAGTTAAATGCCACCAGCAAAATATACAAATATATTAATTATGCTTCAATCAATATAATCAGTGTAAATAAGGAAAAGTAAAAGCCTAAGCATTGACCCCTGAGGATTCCACTATTAATATCAAGGGTTCAGTTTGACTAGAGTCCATTAATAACAGCCTCTTGCTTTCTCCCATCCAACCTTCCTATAATCCAGTTAACCAGTCTTTTCCCAGCCCTTACAAATGTAATTTTCTTAGCTAATCTTTCATATGGCACCTTATCAAAAGCTTTTGAAACAATGAATTTCACCAGATTATTAAAGCAAGATTTGATGTGGGTGAATTCATGTTGGTTTTTATTTATTATATCACATCTCACTAAATGACTTTGTAAAGCTACATATTTCAGAGTCTATTGAGTTTTTACCACTACAGAAGTAACACTAACTGGCTTATTATTTCCAGAACAACTCTAATCACCCCCCTTTATGAATAGGAGTAGCATTACCTATTCTCCAACCCTCAAGCACCTGCCTACTGTCTACTGACATACCAAAAATGAAAGAGAGAAAAAGACAATACTAAGCAGAGGATAAAATTACACAATATATTACAGTTTTTCAATAATTTAGTTGAAGCCAATAACTGTGGAAAAAGGACATTAAGTAGTCAGAAAAGGGTATTTTCAGTGCCCTAACTAAACAAGTACACAACAGTTCCATAACAGGTAAAATCCTTCTTAGCTTCCCTAAGAAAATCTTTTAAACTAGAAAATTTTGTGTTCAATGCAATTTTCTGCAACTTGTAATTTTCTTCTACTATATTATCTTCATTCAAAAACTTACACCACACTAAATATTTAAAGTAAGATTGTGTTGATTGGAGTTCAATCATTACAGTGGTTAGTAGACTACAAAATCATCTAAAGGTGATCATACGGTTTATAAGCCATGACACTGATACACCAGATTGTGGGCATAATAATTTTGTTTTTCAACTTTTAACATATTATATTAGCC
>NW_013666222.1:288279-297144 GCF_000517525.1 Limulus polyphemus
AAACATCTGAAATGTATTTAGGAGATTTTACAGATTACATAAATGAAATTTGAGATTTTTGAGATGAAGAAAAGTATTTTTTATCTAAACATGAAAAATCGCTTTGCCCACAGACTATTCAAAACAAATACTCGATATATTCACAGACAAATCTTTTTTAGTTTATTAAAGATACTTCACTAAAAAATAATACTTATAATGTTTACTGAAAGACTGCCAAATTTTGTGAAGATATACACAACATATTTAAAGTTAGCAGCATCAAATCTATAAAGACCTTGAATGAATACAATGAGGTCACATGGTTGGTCAAACTGACCTAGCCCATATTGAGAGAGTTAAATAAATCACAATCTCATACTAACACTCTGAGACTATTAACAACACAACTACCTAATTATATCATCCAAAAACAAGTGTTTGCATAACTTGTCACCTAGTTATACTGAGTTGTATTTCTGGTTTCCTTCAAAATATGTACATCACTGATGCATATGTTTCTCAATCTGAAACACAGCACAACTTTATATTCAAAACTGCAAAATATAGTTTAGTCCAAATATGCTTATAAAATTTCAGTAATTAGAAATTATACATAAAACAAAATAATAAAATTAATATTAAAGAACTCACTATTTGCTTTCATAGTGTCCAGCAGCAATCAGTTTTTCAGCCATAACAACAAAATTCTTAAGTCTTTCATCCTGAGCATTCAGAGTATTCATAAAGTTCTCGTGTCGTTTTAACAAAGCCTCCACATCATCAAGTGTGGTCTGCAAGATTAAAACACCTTCAGAACTATTCTTTTAACACTAACTTGCAATTTTGAATAAACTTTAAATAACTTTAGTTGACTTTAATAATAATAAGAAAACTAGTGGTGACTGATACAAGATCACACTTTCTAAGTAATCACATTTTTTTTAGTTTATTTGAAATGTCTAATGCAATATCTAGTATGAGTAGCTGGAATATAAAACCTGTAACTAAACAAAATTACTTTTAAGACATATGTTGTTATATATATATCCAAGATATTCAAATTCCAAAAAATAATATGGCTGTTGGTAATTCATAATATTATGTGTAATTAGACATAAATAACTTTTACAAAACCTATATAAAAAAAAATCTGTGACAGTTGATAATTTATACATTTATGTGTAATACACAGAAATGGCTTTCGCAGAAATATCTTGCCATTCCTACATCAAAATCTTCAAACTCCAAGAAAACATTGTGACTGTTGGTAATTTATAATACTGTGTAATTAAATAAAAATGATTTTCACCCAAATATACTTTCATACCTACCCCAAGATCTTCAAATTCCAAAAACGCATTGTGACTGTTGGTAATGCTATCAATTTGGTCTGCTTCCCTGTTGAATACCTGATATAACAAAGAGAAAAAAGAACCATAAGCAATTGATCATTCTACTGTACTAATTAGCAGTATATCATCATGCATAATAAATTAAAACTAGACATTTTTTAACATTGTGTGCTTTTACTTTATTTTTTTTCCTTTTTCTTAAGAGTGTGAGTTTAAATATTTATACTTTGAAAGTGAAAAAACTGTGTACTGAATCCATCTATCAAACTTTACCTGTAGATCCATACACTGTCGTAGCCAATCATACTTCTCTTGCCAACCACGATGTATAGCATCATGTTCCTCTTTCAGTTGTACCACCATATTTCGAATGTCTGATGCTTCTGGATTTTTCCGCAATAACATTTTACCTAATTCCTGCACATCATTAAACCTTAGAGTGAAAAAGAAACAAACAGAAATATGGTAGTTTTGGTGACAATTACATGTACACTAGAAATCACACACAAAATATTATGTTCAATTTTAAAGGCTGTGCAATGTAAACACTAATATTAAAATGTGTAAAGACTGTCAACACAATTTATAAAATTTGATACTATTCTAAAAATCTATCATAAGTAGGTAAGGGTCAATTAAGAAAGTTATTTACTTTTAATTGGAACAATAAATTATTTTTATTATTATTTTATATGAAAATAATTATTGTGTTTTAATAGTGTATCAGATATTATTATATAAAAGTTCCCCATATACCCAGAAGCACTAAAATATTCTACTCTAATGCAACCTTTTAAATGTTATAAACAGCCACGTTACTAAAATAAACTTACTCATCTTCGTGAGTTCTGATTTCATTTCCAAGATCTTCATGGTCTTTTAGTAGATTCTCCGCAGTGGTGACATCACGAGCTGGCTCATCACTGTTAAGTGACTGCTTTACATTGCTAACCCAGGATAACTTAGAAAGAGGAAAATATTAGATTTTCACTCTATAATGTTGGAAAAGGTACATATTAAACAATAGAATTAACAAAGCTTTATTTTATAATTCAGAGGAAACATGATATATTAAATAAATTCCTTGTTATCTTTTTTTTTTTAACAAACTTTACTTTTTTAATATAACGTTACTATAAACATAAGGATTAGAAGGAGATTTCAATCATCTAAAATACACATATTTTCAACAATATTGATTCTTACATATACTAAAACTAAAGATGAACATGCAATATCAATCATAAATTTTAGTCCAGCTATGTGATATATGGAATAATAATTGTGGGTTTTATGATAAAAATATTAAATCTGGCACATACGTAGGTCTTTCCACACTATCATTTAATATTGAAGCCATGACAAAAATGGCCACTTGTGGACACCAGCAACCAAATATGGTCAAATTTAGGTTTTTCTTAAAGTAAGATCTATCATTATCAGTATCTTTTTTTTAAAAATAATATTATCATGTTCAGGCATGTATAACAAGAAATATAGTCAATAACATTATTATAGTTACTAGTAAAATAGATGAATGTTTAGAAAAACTGTATTTTTCTCAAAAACTTATAAAATATTAGATATCATAGGCCTAGAAATAACATAATTGAAATAAAAACTAAGTAAAAAAAACATTCATGAGATTGCTGATAACCTTGTTCCTTATATATCCAAAGCTCTACATATTTTCCATGCTTTCACAAGTTATAACATTGTCTTATTTTAATGACAAGGATAAGAAAACTGCATGGGAAATCTTTTGCTTTTCTTGCATTAGCATAATCAAATGAAGTTATAAATGATAATTGTTTGTTATTGAACAGCTTTTTTCATTCTTATGTATAGCCACACTATAAGTCTAGACTATGTTAATGCAACTAGGAAGCAGACATTCAAACAGGAGGAATATTCCACTAAAGCAATTCCTCCAACACAGGCTGGCCTATTTGAGAATATCAAAAAATCTTTGTACTGCCATGTCTGGTTGAGCATATCAAGAGGTCTGTGTATTGCCATATAGAGTTAAGCACATCAAGAGGTCTGAATACTGCAATGAATGGTTGAGCACATCAAGAGATCTGTGTACTGCCCTGTCCAAGTGATTAGGGATGAATGAAGGATGGCTGGATGCCTCAGAAGAGAGACAACACTACTAAAACCTTGCAGTCAGTTCTTCAGATGTGGACATTTAATAGAATGCATGTCAACATAGTGGATATGTGTCGGCCCTTTGTACAGACTGTGGTGAGAGAGGAGAATGTTCTCAAGAACGAAAATAAAATTTGAAAGTCTAATATATGAAATGATAAGTGTTTAATCTAACTAATCAAATCGTCCAAACATTACAGTGTAACTCTTAACCACAATATTTAGGGTAAAGATAACTGTTACAGTGTAAGGTGTGCATTTCTCATCTGTGTGCATATGGAATAGATATTACCTTCAATTCAATTCAATAATTTTAATTATAATGCAAAAAACATCAAGAATTTCAAAATGAATGGAACAGGTCCAATGCATTTATATCAGGTTCAGGTTCTGCTATTGCTAATGTGCAGTGGAAAACTTTCCAACAATAAATCAAATATAGAAAGACATTTTTTAAAACAACATGACAAGCTTCCTAAAACCTGGGAATAAAAAAAGAAGCAATTGAAGAGCTACAGCATAGCACAGACTAAACAAAGTGCACTTTTGCTAATTGGAAAAAATTAACCATCAATACTGCTACTGTAAAAACCATTCACAGATGGGGAATATGTGAAAGAATGTTTTATTAAGACAGTGAAACACCATTTCAGCAATTTCAAAAACAAAAACGAAATTGTTTTAAAAATGTGAGATATTCTATTATCTGCAGACAGTAAGAAACAGAACTGTAGATATGACCACAGACATAACCAAACACCATGTTAGTGACATAAATTCAGTACTAGGGCAAGACAGTGCATTTGCCATCACTGAGTGCTTCAAACAAAAAGAAATTAACATCAACAGATTAATTTCTTTTGCTACCAATGGGCACCATGCATGAAGAGCGCACACAAAGGTTCCATTTCTCTATTTCAAAAAAATATGGAACATGATGTAATCTCATTTCACTGCATAATCCATAAGGAGGCACCCTGTGTGCAAACCTTTCTAGAGGTGATATATAAAGTAATAGATGTAGTGGTACAGACTGTCAACAAAATAATGGCAAGAGGTCTTAATCCTCGGTAGTTTTATGAGCTTCTTAAAGAAATCAGTATCCAGTATTCTGATGTTGTCTTGCATGACAAGGTTTGCATCCTGTCTCGAGAAAGTGAAGGTGTCCCTGTGAGAGAAGGGCACTGAATATGCCCAGCTAACACATCTTCAGTGTCTACAAAAATTCTATTTCATGGTTGATATAGCTTCTCACTTAAAATCGCTAAATCAGAAGCTACAGAGAAAGGGGAATACTGCCATTTTGCTTTTTGAAAAAGTGCTTTCTTTTGAACAAATGCTGCCATTATTTGTGAGGGACATTAAGACAGACATGTTGGTGCATTTCCCAACATTTGCTGGAGTTGACTGAGTACAATTCAAACTTGAATTAGCAGACTTGTAAGATAAGATACTTGGAATTCCAAATTCAAAGTTTTCATTACTGAGTTAGAAAATCTGGAGAAGCAGAAATCTACCTTGGCACTACAAAACATGTGGTATGAATTGGATGATCTTAAAAAACAAGAACAAATTGTAGTTGAAGTTTGGAATTGTCTACCTCACACCTACAGTCAACTGAAACAACATGCATTTGACCTTCTGTCAATCTTCGGGTCAAGATACATTTATGAGTAAGTGTTTTCTAGCATGAGCTTCATAAAAAGCAAATTGAGGAGCCAACTGAAGGATGTGAGTCTTGAGACCTGCCTAAAAATGAAAATCATAGGATATTTGCAAAACATCAAACAATTCTTGAAAGAAGTCCAACAGCAGAAGTTGTATTAAAAGTGGTAATGAGTTAAAAAAACAAGTTTTTATATCTAGCTATTAAACTGTTTGTTTTTCTAATAAAAGTAAATAACTGAATATAAGGTACTTATTATTGTGAGATACATTTCATTCCCATTTTTTATTTCTTATTTAAGTAAGTATATCGTATGTTAATATTTAGTATATTCATATTCATGAATGTTGCAGCTCTCAAAATGTTTTGGTCTTAGACAAAAACATTAAAAGGCTTTTCTTCTTTAAAGGGTTGCTGACCCTTGATCTAAATACTTATGAAGTATATAAGGATTTTCAAATTATGTGGCAAAGCTTTAGTCAAAATATAAGTAATTAAAAGTAGTACCACCACAGCATGAAGGTTTAAAATAAAATACAGCAATATTCATATATAAAAGCAATATTACATTACATATTATTACTTTTGGAAAGACTCAGGCTTTTACTCAAACATATTATATAGTCATCAAAATAATTATGGAACATACTGGTGATATACATGCAGAAGCCACAAAAACTATGTTCAAATAACAGAGGTTGAATAGTTTACATTTCAGCCATAACAAGATGGAGAATTTATTTATGGTACAAAAAATTACCAAGGAAAATAAAAAAATAAAGCAAATAAGTTGTACAATGCATTAGTATTGTTTTATGTGAAGCCTTTGTGGAAACAGAACATCACACTTTGTTTCCATACTTACATACAGTTTATCAAGGTACAGTTGTGGAATATTGTTTCAAATGTCTTGTATTACTGCCCACAATTTAGCAAAGTTATTTAATTTCCTTTTGACCATCTCAGATTTTACAGAAGTCCATACACCCTCAAGAGTGTTCATATCACATGTTTGTGCAACCAAAGTCGTGGTTGTAATTGTTCCATCAGTTTCTTTACTAATCAAGCCATTTGTTAGAGGGGAAAATATGATGGATTAGAATCTGCATGTACTTACCCATGGGGCAGGATGCCATTTATTTTGTGTAACTCACTGATACTGTTGACTGAGATGTAACCCCAAACATCCACCAATCCCCAATCCTGCTTCATTATAGATGTTTTACACTGACTATGATACCATTTTAGTATCTACTGTTAAACAAATTGTTAATGATTGATGCCAAAAAACTCAATTTCAATTCATCTGCAAAAATCACATTATTCTATTTGTGGTCTGATACCCATTTTGAACTTTCAGTTTACTTATCTGTTTTCAGCAGTGGTTTACAAGCAACTACATGTCCACTGAGACCACTTTGTGCTAGCAAGTGTCTAACATTCACGTTGTTATTTACAGCATGGTTGTTGACATGATTTATACTCAACCACCATCCATCTTGTAAAAAACATACCATGAGATATTTAACATTACTTTTGGAAAGTTATAATTTTCCAATACTGAAATATATTTCTGATAGGTATTTACCTCTACTCACATAAGTAGCTATTCTTGTTCAGTGCTGCCCTCTATATGAAAAAAGAATTTTACACATGTCACAGCCTTTTATCTCCCCTCAATTGGAATTGACTGATTCCAGTGCATCTGTCATGCA
The DNA here is from genome assembly GCF_000517525.1 of Limulus polyphemus. Taxonomy (NCBI): domain Eukaryota; kingdom Metazoa; phylum Arthropoda; class Merostomata; order Xiphosura; family Limulidae; genus Limulus; species Limulus polyphemus. The sequence continues at coordinate 295,146 of NW_013666222.1, forward strand.
AATCATAATGCAACAACCCTCAAGCAATAAGGGTATGACATACTCTCTTGACGTATATGACTCCATCTATTCAATTCTACCAAACTATCAGTTCAAGTTTTGACAGGAAACAGAAACACTGGTTTTCAGTAGGGAGGAAGGGTAGGGAGTGTGAGATGGAGGTAAGTACCTATCGGAAATACATTTTCAGTATAGAAAAATTATAACTTCCTATATGGTACATTACTTCTGCTCACAAAAATAGCTAGAATCCCACATTGAATAGCTTGAGGGACTGGTGCAAGAGAAAGAAAGAAGCATCCTTTGAAAGCATCTGAAGGACACTTCCTAAGAGGAGACAGTCAGATTCTAAGACCTGATGTGGGGGGACTGCACCTCTTCTAAACCAGGCATATTCTTCACCCATCGAAGAAAGATGTCACACACATGGTTGGAAAAACAGAGGAGCACATCCAAGTGGGAGAGAACTATGTCTGGATAGTGATACAAACCATGCAATATTTATGAAACTCAATCCCAGAAAATATAAAAGTGTTTAAAATGAAAAGAATGTGCCCTTAAGTGTAGAATGGCTAGGGCGAGACTGACCATACACAGCAAGTCAACTACATCAAAGACCTATGCCACTGGGAACCGACATCCATGCAGGGGGGTAGAATGAGGATCATACCGTTGGTAAGTCAACTACAATTCAAATCCTGGCTGCCGTGGAATGACATCCAATTGGGGGTAGGAAAGAGGATCGTACCAGTGGCAAGTCAACTATAATCCAAAACCCAGCCATCTGGTGGAGATAGGAAGGAGGATCATACCATCTTCACCCCAAATTCATGTGAATATGATAAATAGATAGATCAATCCAGGAACCCGACATCCGATATTGAAAAGATGTCTGCATAGGAAAGAGGATCATACTGTCTTCACCTCAAGTTCATGGGAATCTAGTACCCCATGACTCATGAATGGAACACATGTGAATATGATAAATTGATAGATCAATCCAGGGACCTGACATCCAGTATTAAAAAGATGTCTGCGTAATGTAGACCATCTCCCTCAAAAGTGAAATTGATCAGAACTGCCCTAAGCACAGTAACATCCTCGAAATAATATGCATCAAAGGATAACAGAAAGGAAAGAACTGTAATAATCCGCAAGTGCCTTCACCGTGACCCAAAACACTGATGGAATAGAAATGAGAGAGGAATATAGACATCTGTAATACATGTATGGGGATTGTTTCTACTCCAAAACCCAGCCACTGGGAACTGACATCCATGGGTAGGGTGTAAGATCCCAATTGAAGGGATGAACTGCAATTTTTGACAGCTCACTCCCATTTGTTTTTGTGTCATATTCTATAATATCACGTCAGCTACACCATCAGAACACCACCACCCTACTCTCAACTGAATGGTTTTATAATAATTTCTATATTTTGTTTGTATTTCATTAACCAATTCAGGAGGATGTCTCCATGATCCACCACCCCAATAGCTTGGAAATGGAAAGTGGTAAGGACTCTCAAACTCCACTAGAAGAAAAGGGTGGGGGGGGTGCAAAGTCCAGAGGAATGACGACAACTGAGACAGTGACAGTGCAATGGGTGACCATGAAACCCTATTTCTAAAAACAGACCATGCCAATTTATTCAATACAAGGCAGGGATGGGCAGCTATCCCCTTCTCCTTTATCCATGTAGTCCATCCATGGGTGAATACAGTCCAGGATGGGCAAACTCATGAAGCAATTCTATCACAAGAATAAACCTACATGTGATCTTGTGGAACACCCCATCTCTGCAGTGTGCACTGTGTGGCCATGGAATTATAATATGCAAGTTGACATGGCTTTACAGTGCATATTTGAGCATTTAAAGAATACCAGGTCAGGCACTACTCGCCAAAGAGGAGGATCTAGTAAACAAAAAAGAGGAACATGCACCTGAAAAAGAAGAGGTATACACAGCATGGTCACAAGTAAATAGACACCACCTTTT
>NW_013666222.1:298144-324271 GCF_000517525.1 Limulus polyphemus
GTGCCCACTCAGTGTATATACAAAAAGGTAACTTGCCCAGTCACAGTCTCATGAAAGAGTGAAAGATAACAACAGGCAGATGACGGTACCCCAACAATGAAGAAACAGCTACCCAAAGTACAGAATGGGAGATGAACATATGAGATGTAGTCCCAGTGCTCGCAACATGAAGTACCTCCATGGTAGCATGATAGGAGTGAAGATACCAGGAAGTGAAAATGGGAAGAAGGAGACAAGGAAGAAAGGCCAATCGAATCACCATATAAACCCAATAGGTAAGGGAGGAAGGGAAAAAATTCACAGAAAAAGAAGTGGAGTAAGGGAAGTAAATGTGGGAAATGGGTTTAAACAAAGAAGCATTAAAAACAATGAAGCAACCCACAGCATGTATTGGAACAAGAAGGTCATCCCACTGAGAAGAAACGTGGAAGATGGTAAGAAAAGAAAAAGTTGCAAGAAATATACCACATGAGCCACTAAAATGTAGGTTAATAAAATCAATCCAGAACAAAAGAAACAACTCGAGCCTTAACAGCCAAGGAAAATCAAAGCAGTACAGTTCAGGAAAGATGTATAAAAAAACCTGAACCAGAGTGACTTGGACACTCAAAACTTTGGGGAAGAAGACTAATAGAATCAGAAAATATAATGTAAACCTGTCTGAACTTGATGACAGTCAGGGCAAGAGGATAATGAACCAGATACCAAAAACAAAAGAGGTGACAAGTGGGAAGTGAGAAAAGATTCAAAAGCTTCATGTGGAAGAGTACCCCACAGGAGGTATAGTCACCAAAATTTAGGAGGATCAAGAGGTCACTCCATGAAAGAAAGTGTCAGGATTGTAAATTCAATTAGCAACAAGGAAAAGCACCTGCAACACATCCCTCCAGGAGACGCATGTCAAGTGTCAGAGTTAAAAAAAAAACATGTTAACCACAAGGGGAATAAGAAGGAGTGTCCCCTTGGTGAGTGATATAAGCTACCACCATCAACAACTAGAAATGAAACAGGATCAGTCAAACTAGACAAAAAGAAGAGTGTGAACTAAAGCACCCTGAATTGGCAGAAGTTTCCAGGTGTGAAAAGAATAAGGCCTTTCAATTGGAGACATTATCCTAAAGCCTCCTACTGATAGAACCACACATTTCACCTTTGGAGATGAGCATCAAAAAAGAGTAACAAGGGAAACGAATAAAAATAATAATAATATCTCAGAATGAAACAAAGAAGCAACTAAAAAAATTTAATATGGCATTGCAGATACCCCACATGATGCTAAATGTGCAGGAGTAGCCCCAAAAAATGGACTGAAAGAGAAAAAGAACCGACTGTAAGACCTGATTAGCAGTGGATAGTAACTAAAGAGCAGTATCCCACCATAGAAGATCCTAAAAGCAAAGATACCACGTATGGAGGGAATAAACTGAAGATGACAAACACCACAACATGAAGGAAAGAAGGAGGAGGTACCCACGAAAATCCCCAAATATAAGTGGAATACAGAAAAAAGGAGGTGGAAGGTAAACATTAATTGTAGGGTGTCAATAGGATAAAACAAAGCTAAGAAAAAAACTAGGTAGGGGATAAAATGGATAGGATTATCAGAAGCAGATGACATAAATCAGGAAGAAAATCTGCCTGATGGTAAGCTAAAGCAAAAAGAATTAAAGCCTGTATAGGGTGAGGCTTGCAAGTATCCAATCTCAAAAGAGTGATAATAAGATAATCAAAATCAATGTCATGAGATGGGGAATATAGAGAGAAATGTGTCGAAAAACTAACTTAGATAGGCCTGGCACTTTCTGCAGTAGAGGCCTGAAAGGCACTCTATGAGAAGGTGAAGGAAAACTGACAAAATCTAGGTCGTCTGAAAATGGGTTCATCCATTATAGGAGGAAGGCAAGCAATATTGGGAGCAAGTAGGGTGGGTCCTGGTCACGAGGGGCCCTCACAAACGAAATTAATGGTAACAAGTATAAATTATAAATTAAACAAAATCAGTTGTTAGAAGTATAAACTATAAAGAAATATGAAAATGAGAGAGTTGATACAGTGGAAATGTAAAGTAATTGTGTAGTGAAATAAACATATGGATGTGATGTCATGTGTTAAAAAACTATAAAGCATAAATTAAACAAAATCAGTTGTAAGAAGTATAAACTATAAAGAAATATGAAAATGAGAGAGTTGATACAGTGGAAATGTGAAGTAATTGTATAGGGAAATAAATATATGGATGTGATGTTATGTGTTAAAAAAGATAATTAACTTTCATACAGATGAACCTGTAAATGGAACCACGGGTACACCAAAAATAACAGACACTTATTAAGCCTAATCAAACAAGATATTTAACTTAATTATCAATTAACCCAGAAGTAGAACTACAGGTAAACTGAAAAGAAACACTTGTGAAGCCTAATTGAACAATACATAATAAAGAATATCACTAAGCACTAAAAGAAAAACTGAACCAAACAATAAGTATGTACAATATTGGGATAAGTTAGTGTGGACCCCGGCTCAAGGGTTCCACACAATCCAAATGAATAGGAAGAGAATCAAAGGGAAAAATAAAGAGAATGAAATAGATATGCTTGTATAAAATTAAGGAAGTGTGTGGTAACAATAACCTATGTATGAGATATGATGTATGGAAGAAAAACAATAAGTAAGCCTAAGTGAATGGTATAGTAGAAAAAATACAACTAAGACTAATGGCTAATCTAAACTTAACTAGGTGTATTAACCAATCTAACAAAATTTATGTTATGGAACCTAAATAAGGACAGATAATAATATTAACAATAAAAGTATACAAAAACCATAACAGTATAATGTCTTATCTTTCCAAAGTCAGCAGACTGTATTTCAAATGTGTGGGCTCCCAAACTCAAGGCAAGGCCCAACAAAAGTCAGTTCATTGGACAATCAATCTCCCGACACAGTAAAACTGAAAATCTTACCAAGGAGCACCGTGAACAGAAGCCTGTGTAAATGTGCTAATAAAATACATAACCTCCAAAGTGATGACATAGAATTCATAATGCAAAATGAATAACCAAACACAACTGTGTTGGCAGAAACAATAAAAAGTTGTTGTAATGAAGTAATAAGTTCTGTAACCAGATAGAAATATAAAATAATTCCACTTCGGACTAACTAAACAAGTTACAAATATCACTATTGTATACTAAAGAGTAAACTTGTTGAGAGAAATTAATACAAAGATATGGAAAAATATTAATAAAACACTTGAAGAGAGCACAAACTAAATGTTAGAACATGAGTACTGTCAAATGAAAAGTGATAGTTTGGTAGAATTGAATAGAGGGAGCCACATGCATCAAAGAGAGTATGTTGCACTCTTATTGGTGGAGGGTTATAACATGATGATGTGTATGAGAGACACATTGGAATCAGTCAGTTCCAATTGAGGGGAGATAAAAGTCTTGTGGCATGCATAAAAAAATTTCCATATAGAGGGCAGCACTGAACGAGAATAGATATTTATGTGAGAGGAAGTAATGTACCGTATCGGAAGTTTTGATGCTTTACCTTGACCACTTCAATTATCAACAGTGCCAGTTTCACATACCTTCGAAGTCTTGTATACAGTTCCTACTTAAACATAGAAGTCTTACTGCAATTTTTCATTTTTTTTGAGCATTCAAAACTTTAGTTTCTATATGCTTTTCATATGATATTTCAGTATTGGGAGCCACAATTGGATTCACACTATTACTACTTCGTACAATATGAATGCCTGTACTTTTATAAGTTTTATACTAGTGTGGTACTTTATAACTGGTTGAATGACAACCAAACACAATTTTAATCCTTTCCAGAAGGGTCACAGTTGAAAGGCCATGTCATCACGTTTGTTAACTTGCATTCAAAATTTTATTGAACTACTATTTCATGAATTTATGTCAATAAGTTTGGTAGAATATAATTCAAATTTTAGTATTATACCTTACTCAATTTCTTAATTTAAAACTAATTTAAAAAAACACAGTTAAACATCGATTTTTGTGTGTCACATGGTATGTTGAATGCAGTACTGGTTCAGATTAGATGTTCGTAATGTCAAAATACTAAGTTTATAGTTTCGTACGAATTAGTAGCTCAAATTACCAATATTGACAAGCTAGAATATAAAATAAGAGCCTCTTATCTTTTGAACTTACTAAAATATTGCTAGTGTAATAAATGAAACAGAGTAGCACCCCACCCACGTCATTCCATTTTTGGAAATGCTCCCTTATGTACACTTACACATACGTGACTTATATATGACAAGAATAACCCATCAGAAGCTCAGAATGTCCCCCTAGTGGCATTCTCAGCCAATTTAACATCTTTGGATGCCATCTCTTTCTTTTGAACCAAGATTTCAAGGAGAAAGGTTGTGTCTTCAGTCGGATCAAATTTCATATTATTTAGACTGAAATACAGCTTAGTTACTAAGCTTCATAAATAATAGTGGAATTCTATGATATTGATATAGTAATTCATGATTTTTTGGTTATCCAACTGTATATATAAAACCTAAAAAAATATTTTGTTTCATATCCTCCACATGCAAAACTTTAAAAAGGTTAGCAACCTATGTCAAGTAGTAACCGAGTACAAAGGTCGTAACTAGAAGAGATAACTGTTTGTTTTACATCTTTATTTACTGTTCTATGTTTAAGAAAAATAAGTTTAAGAACTTATTTCTAAATAGCAATAATCTACATATATATAGTATAACGTATAATAATTGGAATGTGACTGTATTTTACAAAATACTAGTCTACTAAAACACAGTCAAGACAAGTCACTTTGTAAAGACTAAAGGTCAGTTCTATATTATTGGATATGGTAACATGAGTGCACGTTCGCCACGTCATTGTAACTTCTGTATTCTTGGCCTGGCATGGCTGCAATGTCAATATAATAAAAATAATAAATATATAATGTTATGAGATTTAAGATATTCAGTCCAAACATTTATGGTTTCATGTTATAATGTGCAGTCATTCTAGAATGAAAAAGGCATAATTTATATTTATTTCCTAATTTTTTAATTGTGGTTACGAGATTGATCAAATCGACCAAACCCATACAAAGAAAGGTTAGTTACTAAATATAACGGATAAAATATAAAGATTTTTTCTTAAGAAATGTGTGATAAGTATTTGGACATTATAAAGATTTCGCATGTGAAATTTGAAAGTTTTCTGATGCACAAAAGTACTTTTAATCTTAAAATAAAAATTACTTTGCATGTTGGATAGGCAACATGTGAAAATAAAAACACGTTAAAAACTATGTCTTAACAAACCTTAAGACTTAATAAAAAAAATTGATATTTTGCATATGAAAGCATTGTAATATTTACTGATAATCTGCCCAATTTCCTTAACACATGCTTACTAATTCAAAAGTTATAGCATGAAAACTATAACAAGCACAAAATGGTAATGAGTTCAGTACCAAGGACTGAGCCCGTGTTGAAAGTTTAAAATATCAACAGGTGACTGTCGGCTGGTTCAGTTCATTTTTACATTATAAAGGGGTGGTATTTTCAAAGTATTTTATACCCTTTTCTTTTTGTCATCATTTACATAATTCTCTCCAGTAATATATATACATATGTGTGTGTGTGAGTGTGTGTGTGTTTGTGGTATACCATAATCCAAAATCAAACTTACCAGACTCATGGCACTGTTATTGAAGATTTGTCTGCCCATTGATTCATCTAACCTTGCCTTTCGTTCTGCTGCTTTTGCCTAACATATACACAATTCTTATTAATGTTAAAGATTAATAACAATACAATTAACTCTTTAGAGTGAGACTATGAATGTTTGTTGAAATGCTCAATTAAGAAGAAACTATGTATTTCAAACTCAAGAGTACACAAACCTGAGCTATTAACTCTTGATTGATTTTCTAGAAAACATATCATCAATAAACAAAAAAAAATCAAAATATATCACACAAATATACTCTAATAACATATATTAAAAAAAAAAATCTGATCATACACTGTAATTTGCACTTATGTAAAACCAACACACATTTCACACTCCACAAAAAAAAGGCAATAGTGGTATCAATTTCAATATAGAACAATGTAAAGTAGTTTATCTCCACACTTCTTGGATGATATTTGTCATCTAATGGCATAAAAAATATTATCTTTAACACTTCTCAACTTAAATGTATTATTTTCACTCAATATAAGTCAAAGAGTATTCTTTAAGCAATGCTGACATAGTTTTTTCATACAAAAATAATTATAAAACTGACAAGAATTGAAGTGTGAAATTAAGATCAAAAGTAACTTTTATCTAATATATAAAATTTTGTTTAATTAACCTTAATAATGACACTGTAAATGGTTTTAATAGTAAATAATTTCTTGGTTAACAATATAAAAAATGTTCAGAATATCAACATACCTTGACTCTGTCCCATATACTTTGCATTTCTTTTTGTCGTAATGTAATATTGGATCGTTCACTAGGATATGATGCCTTCACTCTGGAATAAGAATGATAATTTAGAAAAAAGTATCTTCTAATTTTGCATTGTAAGCTAATTTATCATTTAGAGTAATGTTGTAAGTGATTCCAAGAAATACAATAAAACTACATGAACAATAAATTCATAAAACACTGTTATAAACAAAAACAAAATCACTTTCAAATGTTTCATTGACAATATTTTTTTCAAGGGTTTTGTCCTACATAAATGTAGCTTAACTCCCGCAAGTAGTGTATTCAGTTTTTTAAATGTTTCAACTTTTGTTATGTTACTTTATTCTTGTCTTTTCCTACTTTTCAATAACTTTAAATATATATTGTGGGATTTCAAAAGACAGGAAGAAATATTAACACTTTATTCTAAAACATGCTATTGCTGTTTCATCAATTTTCATTGACAGAATGTACATCAAAAACATTGATTAATATTTGCTTAGCTAGAAAAGATCAATAAAGAATGATATTTAACGAACCAAAACATAATTAGTTATACTTTTCTTCAAAAGGTCTAATACTAATTATTACGACAAGTATAATTAATTATAACCATGCTTTGCTAGCTTGTTAAAGGTGTTCACATCATAATAACTGTTGCTGTAACACATGGCGCCCCCCAGTGGCACAGTGGTATGTCTGCGGACTTACAATGCTAGAATCCAGGTTTCGATACCTGTGGTGGGCAGAGCGCAGATAGCCCATTGTATAGCTTTGTGCTTAATTATAAACAAACAAACAAACTAACACATGGCTTATATAAATAGCATTCCAACCATTACTGTGTTTGTTGTATCCCAGCCAGACTGATGAGCTCTGGATTGAGTGATATACATCACTGGCACCCTGTGGCAAACATAGTGTGGTTGAAATACTATTATTATACACTTTTCTAATTCTTGAAAATATTCAATGGACTAGTCACTAGATAAAGAATGTAGTGTTAAAAAATATAATAGGTCTAATACTAATGTCTTATTACAAGTATAATTAATTATAATCAAGCTTCACCAACATGGAAAAGGTGTTCACGTCATAACAATTGTTGTTAAAATAAAACATACTTCAGAACAATGTAATAAAATAATTTGCACATCAAACCTTTAAACCATTACCTTCTTTCATTTAAATTTCGTTTCAAAAAGTACCAAAAATTTTAGTTGTTGTTGAATAACTTACGTTAGAAAATAAAGCTAAATACTCTGATAAAATCAATATTCAATTTGCTGGAAAAATAAAGTAAATACTTTTCACGAACACAATTTTTATCTTTTAGTATTATAAAAAAAATTTCTTTTACTTAAGTCTAGCTGGTAACCTGTGAGGCAGTTCCAACCAGTTGAACAATCACCAGATAAAGATAAAAAAAAGAAGCTAACAATACAGCTTTCTCTTAGTTCTTTTGACTTTAAGTTTAACAGTTCTTCAATGTATAGTATGGTTGGTTAATACCAATAAAACGATGATAAAAAAAATTTTCATAAATAACTAGTGTCCTGACCTGAGAATGCACTCAAAATACTATGTGACCCACCACTAACACAAAGATGAACAACCCTAGGCTAAGTGACACTAAAAAAAAGCAAAAAAACTTACGAATCAGCTAGGAGATTCACTCTGTTAAATTTTTCTTCCACAGGAGCAAGTTCTCGTTCTAAATTCTGGACAGAAAAATGACTATTTTTTACACAAAGCTAAATGTTTCATCATGATAACTACATCTATATACAAAAATTAACATGTTATGCATAAAAATTAGTAAAGATAAAACACAATAAATAAGCTTAACACATGGGAAATGCTTTTAAAATAAACTCAAAACTTCCAAATTTCATTGAAATATATTTATAATGTATATATGTGTATGTGTGTGTATGCACATATTCATTTCATTAGTTTGTGACTTCAAGGCATGTTTTTGATGAGAACCTTTAAAAAAACGTTTACATACTACTTTTTCTAACTTAGTATCTAAATACAAATAACACCAATTAACTACATATTGTAGTACAATATGTGCATATTGTACATATTTAAGTACACATAAATAAAATACAATTCTTATATCAACTGAATAAAATATGAGTTAGGTTAAACTTATAAAATATGCTTTTTCTTTTTTCTAATTCTTCATTTTTTATTTTATAATTTTCTATATAAATCAATTTTATGGATCAAAACTTTATCACAATCACTTTCTTCTATTACAGAAAAATGGTTTATTTGAGTAATCTTTAACAGTTTGATTAAAGTATCTTTTACTCACTTTACTGTCCTTTCTGTAATTCCTAGTAATACTTGCAAAATTCAAATTAACATACTAAACTAATGTTATGTCTGCTCTCTAACCTCTATCTATTTAAAATAGTGCCATAAAAAATAAATTGAATATTTTTCAAATGTTTTTTCATAATTTTAAATTTCTACATAATAAATTAGTTAAAGTGTTTGCTGGTATATAGTGGGTTCTTTTTCAAAAAATTTTGTAAATTAATCCTAAATCTCAAATTATCTGTTATGCTGACATAGAACTTACCACAGATTACACATTCCAAAAGATCTTACATTTTTTGAATTGTAATTTAAAAAAAAATATTACCAAAAAACAAAACTTCTCTATTATTTTTCTTTTTCTTTTCTTTTCTTGTAAATTTAATATAAGCTAAGTTATACAGAGCAGAATTCATTCCTTCATAACCACAAACACTTTCCTTTGAAAAAAAATTTTTAAATGTTTATTCAATAATCTAAATAAGTTTTTAGGCTCTCATCTTAATAAAATAATTTAATTACCTTTGAAAATACCTTTCAGTTTTTTATTTACTATTTGTTTTTATTGTGTGTTAACAAATGAAATATCATTATCTATACTTAGACAACAAGTAACTCCAAAAGGAATAACCGCCTCTTTAGTTTTACACATTTCTCCTTCTAAATTTCTTTTATAAATTATTCTTAAAAATATATGGTATAATAAATTTATTCTTAATTATATTTGTTACATAATTTAACATAAAAGTTAAATTTTATGTAATTAACTGCAGGAAAGAATGTTGACAACAGATGATGCCAATAACAGAATTAATGTAATAAAGTAACAGTTTGAGGTCTGTATTCCTCATTTCATTTAATATGAATAGTTTATATTGTTAAAAGTCTCAAAATACAAAGTAATTTAACACATTATTACTTACTGGTAGTTACTTTTCTCAAGATTGTCTAGAAAATTACAAAAATGAATAATAAAAGCCATTTTTAGCATACTGCAGTTTGCTCTCCAGCATTTCTTGTCTGGCTCATCAATGACTGGTTGATGAATAGATGTCTTAAATGTAACTAAGGTATAGTTTGAATCAATAAAACTCACTCATACAAACAAAATTACAAAATAAAAAACGATGGGAACAAAAAAAAAAGAAAAAACATTTTGTAATCTTAAAATAATTTTTGTCTTAATCTATTCAATTTACATTTACATAAGGATTTTATTTTATTGTTATGTTATTTTATTTGTGTATATTTCAAAAACTGTACAGTTAATTAATGTTATCTGTTTCCAGGTATTAAGTTGGAACAAACATAGTATCTTTTAAGTCACAAAACTAGTAAAAAAAATAAACACAAGAAGAGTTAGTGTTGTTGTGTTATATATTTGTATCAACAGACTTAAATTTGTTTGTGTATTTGTTATATATATATTGTTACGACAGCGGAAGTCACGTGACGTTGGTAACACGTAATGAGTATCTAGAAGATTCGCGAAAAATGCTAGTGTGTTACGACAGCGGAAGTCAAGTGATGCTGGTAGCACGTGATGAGTGTCTAGAAGATTCTCAAAGAGGCTACGTGGGTGGTATTATCGTATATAAGTGCACTAGACAAAAGAGAGAGGGAGAGTGGGGAACCAAGGACAGCAGTTACGGTCGGTGGAAACTGAGGATAGCAGATACAGAGATCAGAAGTATAGTTGCTGACAGGTGGAGATAGAGACGGACAATTAAGTCAAGCGCGGTAGTGAAGTGAGTGAATTGTTGTGAATTATAGCGTGTGTTTAAGTTAAAGTAACTGTGGAAATTAAGTGTATTGCAAAGTTGTATTGAGGAAGAATAAACTAGTTTTGTTTAAGAAAGGACTTGTATCTCAGGAAAATTAACAAACGAACATACAGAGACGTAACAATATATATATCTTCTATATATGTTTATAAACCTTATATGATATTTACCATATACACCATATGTAACAAATCAAAGAATTACTCTTACTTCTAACAAGAAAACTTTATCAAACATTTTAACTATGAAAAATGAATATGATAAAAATGATTGTGTATTTTTATTGCTACATAAAATTATCAAATCATTCTCTACTAAGTTTTTCTATTCGAAATTCAATTTAAATTCAATTGAATTTTTGTTGCATTTCATCCATTTTTTAATTAAAACAAATGCTTAATTAATTAGACTTGATGAAAGCAAACAGGCGATTGTTCAAACATCATCAAGCTCAGCAATCTCAAGGCTTCAAGTCCATGGAAATGTACCAGAATATGCTTAATTAGTAGTTGTTTAAATTTTAATTATTTATATCTATTTTGGATTTTAAAGACATAATTATTATTGGTATTAGTTTTCTCTTCACTAGACTCATGTTGGTTACCTGTAAAATCTTTATCTTTATACAAGGTGCAATGAATAAAAATTTCATAAACAGAAGAATAATGGGGTAGTAATTTTTGCTATTAAAAACATGCAGGTAGACAAAAGTGTATATTCAAAATCATAGTGAAAAGGTCAAAATGGAAGCTTTTAATAATAATCTAGTATAAATATGATACATATTTTCTACATAAAAGTTTTATGTAAATCATCTTGCAATAAATTTATAACTTCTTTTTCATCATTATGTCTAATAACCAAAACATACTTTTGACTCTCTGATAGCTTATTAATGATCAAGTTGACCTATAATAAATATCTGTTTACATTATACACACACCCATATATTCTATTTTTTAAACACACTTACCTGGTGTCTCCTCTGCAATGCCTGTACTGTTTTCATGTCTCTACCCATCTCATCTGTATCCATCTTGTCCAACTTCTCCAACATCCAATCTCTTGCTTCGTCACATGTTCTATTAAACAGCTCCACACTGACAAGTAAGAGAAGACAACAAAGTTTTTATTAATAAAAGAACATTAGCTGGAGAAAAACATTAATGTTATTATCATCTAATACTTTTTAATGACACAGCCCTGGAATTATAATGATCATTAAAATGCAAAGAAAATTTTTAAATGGCATTTATGCTATGTACAAACTTGGAGTTCTTCATATCTTTGTAACATATCGATACACTTTTGTTTCAAATAATACAATTCAGTTCAAATGGTTATATCTTGAGTCTTAAGTCAAAGTTCTGAGAATATGAAACAAAAATGTATTAATATATCTTGTGAGATAATGAATTCTACTTTTATTTTGTCATGGTTTTGTTTACCATTCATTTATTATTCATTCTATCATTTAGTTCATCTATGAAATTTTAGTTATATTAAAGTACTAACTCGCCATCTAGCAAAAGCACATTGATTTTGAGTATGTATGTATATATTATGAAACTGATATAAGCTTCCTCTAGCAGTGGCATATAGATATTAATGTTGTGAAAGATTATGTAGATTTATGGTAATAGTCACATGAAATGTAACTTCATGGTCTAACCACTAAATAAAAAGTTTCTTTTATCTTGACAATGAGTTAGTTCACAAGGTACTGTAAGAAATAATTGTTGCTCAATATTGTTATCGATCTTGAGAAGTGGTTAAATTTTGAAGCATTATGTTATTCTCTGGAAAATTAGGTTTTTTTATTGTTTTTTTTTTGTAATTCCCCTGATATTTATTGAAATTAATAACATTGATATATATGTTGTATCTAGTCCTGGCCAGGCACGGGCTTACTAACTGTTTTTTTTTGTAAGTGATAAAATTTGTATTTTAGTTCTTTGAAAGTTGTTTTTTTAAATTTCTGTTGTTATATTTAATAAATATGTTTTTGTTTAACCCTAGTTTATATAATCTTAAGGTAATTAAGTTTATAAAATGCAACTGTTAACCTATGAAATGATTCTCTAATGGAAAAGATAAGTAACTCAAAATATTAAACATATATATATATAAATCTAAGATTTTGTAACAAACACTGTCATAAAATTATATTTAATCTATTCAAGAAAAATTCTTTAATAATCATCTCTATACTAATAATATAAGTTTTGCTGAAAAGGAATTTTAAAGATATTGTTTATGAAATAAGTTTTACTTTGCATGGAAAATATTAAAAACTATTTATATTACATTACAACAGAATTTCAAAAGTTATTACAATAATTGTTAAAACAATCAAATAGCTCATTTTATACACAGCAGGTTTTAAGATGTCTTGCCACATACCTAAAATTACAGAATGCCAGACAGACTTCCTGAGCTTGAAATGCCATATAATTTTTGTTTTATGTAAAGCATATTGTGCCCTTTTATAATGAAACAATTTGTTGATAACTTTCATAATTCCATAGCTAGGGTTAGTCAATAAGCTCTTTTTTTTTTCTGATTCATTCATATATTTATACTCATTAAGTCAACTTCAAAAAATAAATCTCCTGTGAAGATGTTTAGAATCTTATGGAATAATATAGGCAGTTTTGTTTTATTAAATTTTGTGCAAAGCTACTCAAGTTCTATCTGCACTAGTCATCCCTAAGTTAGAAGTGACAGATCAGAGAGAATGCAGCTAGTTAACATCACCCAGTGTCAACTATTGGGCTACACTGTTGCCAATGAAAAGTGGGATTGATTGTCACATTATAACATCCCCATGGCTAAAAGGCCAAGCATGTTTGATGATAGTGTTCAAACTTGTGACCAACACTTTGTAAGTCAAGTGCCCTAATCACCAAGCCATGATGGGACTGGATTTATGTGGAAAAAGTAACTTTGTATAGAGAACTGTAAGATGTAAGTTTGAAAAAGTTGTGGAATGTAACTTCTTATGAGAAAGTTTTAGAGTGATCATAAATTAATAGAATGAGCTTATGTAGATATTTTCACTGCTTTAGTGTTTAAGCTTACTGCTTGAATTAATTATTTAACTATAAATCAGAGTGAAATTTAGCCTACTTCGAATCATTAGTATTTCGAAATTGATAATATTTTCATTTTTTAATCATAGAAGAAAAAAAGGGAACTTTGCAAACTGTTGTGTTGGATATAAAACTGTGAGCAAATCAGTGTAAAATATCATATTTTAGCAGTATCAAACATTATATGTATGAGTCTTCCGTCTTTTCAAAATGAACCAATTGAAAATCTGTTACATTAGTGATACTTTCATATCATGTATAACATATATTTTGTAAATACATTAATGATTATCAACATACTCTAACCTCAGTGCAATTGATCAAAAATGTCTTAAGATCTCATTTAGAAAAATAATTTTGTCAAATTAATCATAAAATACAAATAAAATTAAGACTACTGACCTGGTGGCTCCCTCCAAGCTTCGTTCCTTCTCAGTTTTCAGCTTATTTAACCTGTTCCACCTATTAACATACAAATATTTTAGTCGGTAAATTCAATTTTGTATGAATATATGTGTAAAAAAAAAGTCCATTATTTATACTTTTATATATTTTTCAAACTTCAATTTTAGGCTAAGAAGAACCTTCAATTGTAGTTCATGGTCAACTTTCATTCATTTATATTTTTTTTCCATAACAGAAAGCCTTCAAAAACTGTACATCTCATTAATCAATTTGGACAGATATAATATTATTCAACAACTTCAATTATGGTTTTAATAACAAAAAAAAACAAAAAGCTAACCTATTTATACATCTAAGACATGCACAATATTTTCTTTGAACTGAGTCAAAGGCTTACTGCTGTTTATCACCTAAGGTCTGATGTTTAACTGATTAAGAGGTCCAACACATACACTTTAATGTTTAGAAACAAATATTTACTGAATTCTACTTAACTACACCATAAACAATCTAGCTATCTAACCTAATAAGTTTCTAATTTTTAAAATTTAGTTACTTTTATAGCAATAAATAGAGAATACACGTGAAAAACAACAAATATAACACTTACTTGGGTCTTTTTTTTTGCTGTTGACAAAACTTAACCTTACTTTTTTATACTAAAGATACAACTATACTAAGTATTTTTTTATTTAATTAAATAATGCACCTAAGAACACAGAATAACAACACATAAAAAGCAGATAACATCCTATAATATCATAATTGTTCTGGCTTTCTAAATATTTGATAAGAGCCATTAAAAATTCTGCTAATCTTGTCGATGCATTTCCCATGGGAATAAAGTTGGAACTGCAAGTAAAGTAGACAATTCTCTGTACAGAAAACACCGTGATATAATATGTCATTTGATAGATTGAAACTCTATTAGTTCTATTAGTTATAAATAATATAGTTAAATGTCAGAGAGAACTATTGGTAATTTGTGAAAGAGAGGATGTGACAGCTGGACATGGGAAGAATGGTCTGAGTTTCAATTTTATGGCTCTGTAACCAAATAAGAGTGAAGGCTATAAATATTATACTTTGTATGAGTAATAACAGCATTAGAATGAGAAATTTACATTAAATTCCATACCTTTCGGAGGGGGTAGTAAATAAATTATAGAAGGAGGAATACTTAGAGAGCAAACATTACAATTCTCATACTAGGGTGAAATTAAAGATTTTTTAAAAATATTTCCTTATAAAATTAAGAACTTAAAAGTTATGTAATATCAATATTTGATTTATTAACTATGTTTTTATGCCACGTTTATTTGTATACCATGATAATAAAGTAATTTAATTAGATTTTTAATGTAACTCTCTAAAAAGTCATGACATGCACAATTTTACCTGCCCATAATGAGAGGGTTAAACATAAATTACTTATCACACACTTATTCACTCTACATTGTAATGAATAGTTTGTAATCTCCTCTATCCAGTGGCACATAAACTTTTTCTATACCTATTTCCAAACTGTGCTTCTTTAGTGTTTGTCACATCACACACTGTGAGGTCAAAAAAGAGTGAGCACAAAGGCCTGTAATAATAAATCATCAGACAGGGACAGAAAATAATGGGAGAAGGGAGAAACAAGATTTGGTTAATTGTATTCTCAATGGATGATACTTTCTTATCAAATAAAAATCTATGCCTTGGGATGGGCAGAAATGCTCACTGGTCCAGAAAGGGTTATTAAGTATTTTTTATTTTTTTTACAAAACAGTGTCTAAAAACAAAATTTTGGAAATTTCCCAACTTAAAAAATGGTAGAAATACTAAATCAAATTATATGAATATTTTGAACCAAAACTAAATACTATTTAGTAAGTTTGTACTAAGTGCCATGCAATTTGATTAAATATTTCTACTGTGAGAAATAAAAAAACAAAAAATAAAAAAATAAAAATATTAACATATATTATGATAAAAAAAACACAAACTTAAGTTAACATTAAACCTGATAGTTTTCACGTCTCCTCTGGTAACTTTATGTTGTCAGGTTTGTACATATAAAACATTTATATTTTGGAATAACTTAGCTATTTAAGGATGCAAAAATCAAGGGAAACCTATCACAGCTCTTAAAACAAAAGTTAAAAAGAAATATTATCCATTATTAAACACAATTAAAACCATTAGACAAATCTTGACCAATAATCATTTTTTATAACCTAAAAAGGAATGAAAAATACAGCAAAGCCTTGCCTGTCATGTATCTGTCTCTGTCTTGTTTTTATAGCTCCAATCTGGCTGTGTTTTGTATGGACAAATTCATTGACCATTTGATCAACATCTTCTACTCGTCGACTAGTTGCTGATAAGTCAGTCAAGAAATGCTGGAAAGAAAATTACAATATACTAAAAGTTGGCTTTAATTTTTCATTTTTGTAATTTTCTGGATCATATTAAATAAAGTAACTACCAGTAAATAACATTATGTTAAGCTACTTTGTATTGTATGACTTTTAAGAACCCAAATTATTCATATCAAATAAAACAAGGAATACAGACCTCAAACTTTTTCTTCATTACATCAACACTGTCATTGGCATCATCTGTTGTCAACATTCTTTCCTGCAGTTAATTAGATAAAACTTAATTTTAATATCAACGTATGTGACAAGTATAATAAATAGTAAATTTATTATTTCAGACATTTTTTAAAATTTTAAATATTATAAATTACATATTTTAAAACTAATCAAAAATTGGAATTTAAAAACCATAAAAACAGCTAAAAGCATACTTTAAAATGAAAAAAATCTTTCTTCTAAATAATGTATCTTACTGCTCACACATGACATTTGATAATAAATAAAGAATATATAGTTGAAGTGAATTTGTTAATCTTCATATACATATAGATTTACTGATTCTTCAGATATTATTCTGTTATAGTAGATAATAATATGTTAAACTACTTTGTACTTAAACTTTTAACAACAAAAATTATACATATTAAATAAAATGAGGAATACAGACCTCACAAAATACAAACACCAAAAACAATATAAAAATGTTACATAATTAAACTATTGATATTTAACAAAAAATAAAAAAATAAACATGGCTCTATATGCATAAACACAGTACAATAGTTCAGTTTTATCCAATAAAAGTTTAACTAAAAAAGTATGTGAACTACAGAAGTTTAGAAACGTTTTTATATTAAACCTGATAACTTTAATAATGCAAACTTTCCTCCACTTTATAGAACTTGTTGTAAAAAACACTCAGATTAACAAGTTTTAAAATGTGTACAAATAATCAGAACTACATGTAAAGTTTACAGAAATATAATTTGAACTATTAGCAATGTGTTGATACTTTTATCATTATCAATTAAAAAAATCTACCTTATCTTTCATCCAATTTTCAAAATCTTCACAATCTCTGTAAAATCCAAACAGCTTGAGAGCATCTTCTAAAAAGTTACGCCTGGCCTATTGAAAAAAGTCATTAAAAAATTATGTGATCTTAAGAAAATAAAGCAGGTATCAGAGAATATTATTATTAGGAATCAAAAGATTGGAAAATAAACTTAATTTAATATCAAATGACATTGAAATACACTTTCTATTGCTATTCAGTAAGATTTTGTTAATAGTTCATAAAATACTGTCTATGAAACATAAACCTGTACATATACAGTATTATTCCAATCAGCTCTAGGTGTGGCTATGAAATCATGGTCAGATATCAAAACAGATTAAACAATTCATAATAGTGCTGCCAATAATGTCAAAATGTTTAGTAATCCAATATTATTAACTACAAAAAGCTGTTTATGATATAATTTCAAGCCTTATATCTCTTTTCAGAGAATAATACCTTGGCAAGGTGAACCAAGTCATCAAAAGTTTTATTTATTGCTTTTTGGCGCTCTTCCACTTTCATTCCATCTTTACGACTTGAAGATCTTGATAAGGGTTTTTCTGAAAGACATACAGAAATAAAAAACAGTAAAGTTTACTATTTATAATTTGATAATTTAGGGCATGAAATACAACAAACATCATATATTGCCTTTAATGGCATTTAGAAAACTAAGGATCAAAAAAACAAACATTAAATGAATAAGAACATTCACTTTATGTCAACTCAAGTACTACCGGTCTAAAGCTTTTCAGCACAGCTACTAATCTTTACAAAAAATAGTTTCATAAATAAGTAAAGTATGAAATATACGTACATGTTATTAATTTACAAAAATAGAATTTTATACTAACTTTTTACCATCCTCAAAAAGCAAAAACATTAAATATACACTAAAGCCATTATGAGGTAATATAAGTTTGGTTAGTCATCACAAGCAGTATCCCCCTTTTTTGATTAACAAGTTTTTTTAACTATGAAGGGTTAAAACACTTCCAAATTATGTGCAATCAAATACCACAAAGGAAACTATTAACATCATTTAAAATCATGAAATGAAGAAAGAGTTTTGCAAGTTGTCTAATGAAATCTGATAGTGAAAAAAATTTGCCTAGTCTTCTTTCATATCCAACATTGACCTTTCTAAAGTAACCACTTAAAATTAATAGAAAGATTGTAAACTGATTAACTTCTGCATTCTAATTAAAAACCATGAACTTTTATTTTTTTAAATACATTAAAGTTGCAAAAACACAAATCTTTAATATTAAATCATATCTACATACAAATCTCAATACTCACTATTATTTGGAGACTGTTTTTTCTTTTTTACAACTTGTTGTTTCATAACTCGTTTTTTGACTCTCTGTTTCTGAGGAACTTTGACTGACTGTTTAACAACTTTTTTAATAACTTTGGGTTCAATTTCTTTCACATAGTTAGCTGGAACAAATCCATCTTGTCCATTTCCTCTGCGGGCATGCCACCAATCAGAATTTGTTTTTTGTAACAATAGCATCACCTACAGATGGAATTGAAAAAAAAAGTTCAATTTTAGGTACAAGTGCATATTTTTACACATACAAGTTTTATGGCATTACTTTTAAATTTTAAATAAGAATATGTAAATACTTGGAATTTGTCATAATTATGAAAAAAATTTACCTCTCCTTTCTGCATTTCCATTCCTTGGCCACGAAAAGCATAAAGTGCTCGAACTTGAGGAATTCTTCGTTCTTCTATTGTGTCCCTTAATACTTCTTGTTCAACAATTTCATCTACCCACTCTTCTGTTGGAACCATTATTACCTCCTCTATCCACTCCTCTTTCTCTGGTTCTTCTGGAGTATTATCTAAAACCTTGTAATAGACACAGGATAAAGTGTTTTAGCTAAATATGTTGATATTTAAAAATGTTCTTCAAGGCCTATGAAATTGGTTATATGAGCAATATAATGTTTATCATCAGAGCTACATTTTGACATTGTTTGGTGTTATATAGGTAATGTTATGCCACCAAAAGCCAATTGCTTTGACAAGGTATGTAACAACCGTTTACAATGCAAAATACTCACACTCAAATAATAAAGATGTGTTCAAGTTAGAGATTTAGAATTTCCAAGACAGAGATATCCCTTTGTATGTCATGACATTGGAAAAAAAAATATGGATCAACTTAGGACATCAGTAACATCCAGAAAGATACCTGCAACAAGTCACACCTCAGATATTGTAAGCAAAGTAACACATCTTGTAAAAGATGAGAATCCACATACACAAAGATCAGTGGCAAAAGTGGTCACCGTGGGCTAGGCAACAATATGTAACATAATCAAGAATGACTTACATATGAAAATGAGGCCAATAGAATATGGGTTCATCAAAATTAAAGCTTCCAATGATACCTCCTGTTCAATTTCACACATATCTCAAGCAGCTTTAGGAGGAAATGGGTATTCATGGTATTCCCTACAAAGACATACTAGCCAAACACAGTACCTGTGGATTTCTGTCCAATCAAACTGTTGAAATGCATGCTGGGAAGCTGTTGTCCTTGTATGCTAGATGGAATATGAAAAGCAGTAAGAAGGACTAATGAAGTTCTTTGCAATAGAAACTATGCTACGGGAATATTTTCAACATACATGGTCATCAGATAAGGGCATGATCAGAGTGGCAACAACGACTGTAACAAAGTAGCGAGGCACCAAAACTGTTTGATATTGCATTCTTAACCCCCTGTGAAAATAATGATCACTACACTTTACACCTAATGGCCAAGAATAAATTTTTGAATACTAGTACAAACTACCAACAGAGAACTCAGTTAGTGTTAAGTAATAATTGCGTTACAACTAAATTTCATGACATACCTTACTACTTGACATACCAAATAGGACATTAAATGTTGTAATGATGATAAACAAACAAAAACAAAAATTATATAAAAAAATTACAATAAACTGATTTCTTACTGCAATAAAGTTGTATCATGTTAAGAATCTCATAAAAAATGTACATATGATAAAAAAGGTTACAGCTTATGTAGTAAGGGTGTAGATTTGGTGTATCTGGATTTTCAGAAAACATTTGACAAGGTGCCACATAAAAGGCTTGTAAAAAATTATCTCTGTAAGTGTGGGGGATAAGTTAGCAAATTGGAGAGAAGAGTGGCTGGATGAAAGAAAGTAGAGGGTTGTTACAAATGGAGTTCAGTCAAACTGGATGAATGTTACAAGTGAGATATCTCAGGGCCCAGTCTTAGAACCTTTGCTCTTTTTGATTTACATCAATGATATAGATGAAGGAATGGTAAATAAATTACTTAAATTTGCTGATGATATTAATGGCTTGGGTGTTGTTGGCTGTGAGGATGCTGCTGCTGCTTTACAAAAGGATTTACATCATTTAGTGAGTTGGGCAAATAAATGGCAGATAGCTTTTAATTATAACAAATGCAAGATAATTCATATGAGTTATCACAATTTGAATTGTAAATATAACTTGGATGGGAATAACCTTAACAGTGTTATGAAAGAAAGGGATCTTGTTGTAGTGGTTGATCAGTTTCTTAAGCCATCCAAGCAGTGTGCTGTTGCTAGTAGTAGGGCGAATAGAACATTAGGTTGTATCAAAAGAAATATTGAATAGAAATCTAAAGAGATTATAATTTCATTATATAGGTCACTGGTTAGGCCATATCTGAAGTTTTGTGTTTATTCTTGGGCTCCTTACCTTAGGAAAGACATTGAATTGTTGAAAGGGTTCAGAGAAGGGCTTCTAGAATGGTGCCTGGGATGAAGGGGTTGTCATGTGAGGAGAGGTTAAGATCTCTAAGTTAAAGGAGATCTGATTGAAGTGTTTAAGATTGTTAAGGGAATTGATAGTGTTGATGCATCATCTTTTTTGTACTTAATGATGAGAATGGTAAGGCTATGGGACACACATAAATTTTGGCAGGGTAGGAGTCATCTTCAACTAAGACAGTTTTATTTTCTAAAAGGATGGCAAGCCTTTAGAACGGATTGCTTTTGGATGTTGTGGAAACAGTAAATTTCAGTGAGTTTAAGAAAAAGCTTGATAACTATAGGGCTGGCTTTGAGGTTTTTTCTCTTTAGTTAATAATTTGAGTTTATTTTAGAGGATAGGACAGCCTAGATGAAGCAATAGGTCCCTTGTTGTCTGTAAACATTATGTTACATTAAAAAAATTACTTTCCATGTGATGAAGTATGTAATCCATTTCTTAAGTTATCTAAAATTTCATAAACTTACACTGAGAGTAGCAATTCCTGATTTTATCATTTTGTCTGATTGATCATTCAGTCGCTGAATGTCAGCTTCATAAGCCTTGATCTCACTCTCTAACCGGCTATGTCTCTGCAAAAGAGCCTAAAAAATACACCATTTTACTCATTATTTTAAGGTTACTCAAAAGTAATTCAACTTACATATAAGTTGTACAACCTTAAATTATTTTTAATCCAAACATTATTTCTATGTTTCTTAATTTTAAAATCTTACTCAAAACTTTTAAATCCTCCTACTTGATCACAAAAACTGAAGCAATATATAATCAAATATTTTTTCCTATTAAAAGTAATTCAAACTAATAAATCAATTTCTTAATAATTATAGTTCTGATCTTGTCCAATAAGCCTACATATTTTCTATAATAAAAAAACAAGTTAGAATGATTTCAACTCCTTATAAACCAACTACAATTTAGACGTTGAAATTGAAATATTAGTTATTTTATAGCTTTAAGTTTCTTTATTTGAAGCATCTGTTTTCAATTAATTAAAGACTGTTTAACATTTCGTATTTTATTTATAAACCTCTGCAAAGTTATATTGTAACTCAACACGAACTGGTACTCTCTCACTTTTTATTTTATCCAAATGCTTAAGTGTTAGTTTTTCTTTAGGAATGATTATGAAAAATAATGGTTTTATATTCAATAAACTTCTTTGGAGCAAAGCATGGCCCAGTACTTAGCATAATATACTGTGGATCTGAGGTTTCTTGGTTCCCAATCCGTTACCACCAGATTAAAATCACATTCTACACTTTGGGATTGTGAATGTGTTATATGAGTGATGGTTAAATCCTCCTATTCTCTCTGAAATGTAGCCAAAGCACTGGTGGTGGGTCATGTTAACTAGCCACCTTCTCTCATCTGTTACTTCAAATTTAAGGACAGATGGCACAAATTGTCATTATGTAACTTTGTGTAAAATTCAACAAACAAATTAAACCACTTCTCACCATACAATAATTCAATGATGACAATGAACTTGGACAGATTTTAATAATTTGATTATTACCAACTTATTGGCCAAGGATACTGGTTTATAGACTTCCCTTTTAAGGCTGGTATATAGCTCATATCATAAATGAAAACATTTCTGTGGTCTAATTAAACTTAATTTTGAAAAATAACTGCAATTATGAAATTGCAGTTTATGCATAGATTTTTTAAACTCAAATAATAAGTATTTTATTTACTTACACACTAAAAAACTGAATATACATATATCTTCAGTTTGTTTAGTTACATAAAAAATCTAAAATGTAACAATGTTTAAAAATTGAATAACAATCAATA
Source organism: Limulus polyphemus (assembly GCF_000517525.1). Taxonomy (NCBI): domain Eukaryota; kingdom Metazoa; phylum Arthropoda; class Merostomata; order Xiphosura; family Limulidae; genus Limulus; species Limulus polyphemus. The sequence continues at coordinate 321,260 of NW_013666222.1, forward strand.
TTATACTATATGTAATAAATCCATTAAGTTAGACAAAGCATGTTCATCTTATAGCTTTATTTTAACTTTAATTTGATTATATTTTTCCTTTAAAAAAATAAAAGAGCATGTTTTGTTTTGTTTTTTTATACTTGTCAAATCTTTAATTACAGATCATTAGAGAATGAAAAGAATGTCTAGAGGCACTGCAATAAAGCACCAACTCTTTTATTATTATCAACTTAAAATGAACTTTTCCAGTTATACTAATAACTTTAAAGGAAATAAATTTAAAAAATAAATAACTGAGGGGAGAAAGCAAGCCAAACTTTTTATATTTACTTACTCTAGCACTTGGTTCATCTTCACCAAAATCTTCACTTGAAACAAGAGACATTTTTTCTCGCATCCAAGATTCTGCTTCATTCACATCAGCATAATACTGTTAAAATATTGAATGTCAGCAATTTTCACAATTTATTGAATAAAAATTTGTTCACTAAATAATCTTAGGAAATGCAGAAGTGTATCAAGCTTTCTTATACAGAGAGAATAGAATATTGCAATTTGATGTCCTTCAGTATCCTAATATATCTCAAAAGAATTGTTCAAAAAACGTTCAGGTTTATCTTTAAATATAAAAGTTCTTTTGTCCTAAGCTAAGAAATATAATTTGAAATATAGGCATAGAATTTATAATACATAATATACATGCACTTTCTTGTCTTTTACAAACTAAATGTAAAATCTTGTTGTTGTTTTTTTTGCAAATAGATAGTTATTTTGTTCATTAATTTTATTTAGCAGTTTTTAAACTTTACATATCATGAATCTATGAATTGTATTTTTAAAACATAAAAATGAAAAGCTTAAAAATACTCTTCAAACTCTACAACTGGTGAAACATTACTAATAAAGTCAATGTTAATGTTGACTTGTTCAAGAGAAATAACTGATGTGAAGAATTAGAAAATGTTAAAACATTATTCTATGAAATTTTCAGACCAAAAAACAGACATTCATCAAAGTATCTCAAAGATGACTTGTGAGAAGAAAAAATGACTGTACAGTGTACATAGATGTGTTATACATTAGAATTGGAAATTAATACCTGATAAGCTGAAGATGCATCCTCTAACTGTTTACGTCTTAAAGCTGTCAGTTCATGTAGGTGATCCCATTTGTTCTTCAAAGTTTGAATCCTCTGTCGAATATCCCTGCTCTGTGGATGATTGGTTTGGACCAATTTTTCTCCAGCTTTGATCACCTTCTGGGTTCTTGCCCAATGAGATTTAATTTCTGCTTCCAGACCCTGTAGTATTTAAATAAGAAAAAATTAACTACTACCTAACTGTAAAACACAAATACATTAGCCATGTATTATTGTGTCTTAGACATGATTTCACTGTATTCACTTAAAACTGGAAATATATGAAAGCCAAAATTAAACATTTTTCAATTTTAAACCTTGATTCCACAATATGGGCACTAGACAAAATTCAAGATAGAGTGATAGTAAGGAGAATTGAGTTTTATTATTCTTTAATACTTTACAGTCTCTAATAGAAAGAAGTTAAAATACTGTCCAGGGTACTTAATATAATAGTTGTAGAACTGATCAAAACTACTGTTTTTGTGAAATACGAATAAAATCATTAATCCTTTTTTTTAACATCAAACAACTAGCTGAATGCCTTTCACACAACAGTAAATCCTGATTAATTTTTATTCTGAAAATTAAATATAAATAAATGTTTTATTAACATGTTTTTAAAATTAATTACATTATAGTAACAATACACGTATAAAGAATGTTTATTGTTTTTCTAGTATTTCATGAAAACATTTTTCGTATATGGTCATCTCATGTAAGTGGTCCTTTATTAGAATTTTGGCATATGTATATTTTCATGTTATGTTCAAACCTGATTTTTGATAAAGTCTTATACATTGAACCATGTAAGAAAAACAACAAGTGGTTCTCGAAGAAATATACCTACATGGTCAAATGCCTGACTCTGCAATAAATTAATTGTGATGGTAAAGATTAGAATTTGAGGGTGAGGGCCAAATGCATAAAGGTATAACTTTTCATAAAAAATGCTTATAAAATTGTTAACAAAATTTTAAAAAATCTCTTAAACCTCTTCAGACGCAGCACGGGTCAAAGGCCATGTCATCACTTTTGTTGACCCGGATTCAAAATTTTATTGAACTACTAATTCATGAATTTATATCAATTAGCTTGGTATCCAACTGCAGATTATAATTCAAATTTTAGTACTATACATTATTTAATTTCTTAATTTAAATTTAAATATTAAAGAAACACAGTTAAATATCGATTTTTGTGTGTCATGTGGTATATTCAATGCAGCACTGGTTCAGATTAGATGTTTGTAATGTCAAAATACTAACTCTAGAGTTTCATACGAATTAGGAACTCAAATGACTGATAATGACAAGCTAGAACATACAATAATAACCTCTTATCTTTTCTATTTGCTGAGATATCACTCATGTACTGAATTGAACACAGTGGCCCTGCTCACCTCTTTCTATTTTTGGAAACGGTCCCTTATATACATTTACTTCAAAATATGACATGTGAATATCAAAAGTTCAAAATGTCCCCTCAGCCATTTTCGTGTGTTAGGACACCATCTCATTCTTTGAACCAAGATGTCAATGAGGTAGGTTGTATCTTTAGTCTGCTTGAATTTCATATTTTTTGAAACCCCAAAACAGCTTAGTTATTAAGTTTGATAAATTATAATGGAATTCTATGGTATCGATATAGTAAGTTATGATTTTTTTGTTATTCAACTGTATATATATGTAAAAAAATATATATACAGTTATATAAATATATATACAGTTATATACTGTATATAATCTAAAAAAATTATTATGTTTCATATCCACCATGTGCAAAATTTTAAAAAGCTTAGCAACCTACATGAAGCAGAAACCGAGTACAAAGGTCATAACTAAAAGAGATAATTGTTTGCTTCACTTCTTTATTTACTATTC
>NW_013666222.1:324686-325602 GCF_000517525.1 Limulus polyphemus
TTAAGAACTTATTTCTAAATAGTAATAATCTATATACATATATAATGTATGATAATGAAAATGTGACCGTTTTTACAAAATGCTAGTCTACTAAAACATAGCCAAGATAGGTCACTTTGTAAAGACTAAAGGTCAGTTTTATATTATTGGATATGGTAACGTGAGAACATTTTAAGAAAAATAAGTTTAAGAACTTATTTCTAAATAGTCTTAATCTATATATATATATATACATATAATGTATAATAATGAAAATGTGACTGTATTTGACAAAAAAACTAGTCTACTAAAACACAACCAAAATAGGTCGCTTTGTAAAGACTAAAGGTCAGTTTTATATTATTGGATACAGTAACATGAGAGCACATGTGCCGTATCATTCTAACTTCTGTACTGTTAGCCAAGCACGTTTAAAAGGTCAATATAATTAAAATAATAAATATATATAAATTTATAATGCTATGAGATTTAAGTTATTTAGTCTAAACATTTATGTTTTTGTGTTATACTTTGTTGTCATTCTAGAATGAAAGAAGCATAATTTATATTTATTTCATAATTTTTTATGGTAGTTACAAGATCAGTCTAATCTATCAAATCTGTACAGTGATTTGTTAGTGAAAATAATAGATAAAATATAAAGTTTTTTTTCTTATGAAACGTTTGATAACTATCTGGGCATTTTAAAGATTTTGCATGTGAAATTTGAAAATTTTCTGATACATAAAAGTATTTCTAATCTTAAAATGAAAATTACTTTGCATGCTGGATAGGCAACATGTGAAAAGAAAAAAATGCATTAGAAAACCATGGCTTAACAAACCTTAAAACTTAATAAAAAATTTGATATTTTGTGTATGAAAGCATTGTAATGTATGCTGATAATCTACCAAATTTCATTAACATATGCTTACTA
>NW_013666222.1:326602-356208 GCF_000517525.1 Limulus polyphemus
AATTTGATATTTTGTGTATGAAAGCATTGTAATGTATGCTGATAATCTACCAAATTTCATTAACATATGCTTACTATTTTAAATGTTAAAGCATGAAAACTATAAGCACAAAATGGTTACGAGGTCAGTCCCAGGGATCAAGCCTGTACTGAAAGAGTTAAGTTGAAAAACAGAATAATGTATTGTGGCACCATCTATTTGATTGAAAAGATATTGAAGTTGTATATGACAAAGACAGACACTGGTGTTTATATGTAATATGATATGATCCCTGATTTAGTGTATAATGGTATTTGTATATTCTTCCAAATATTCAAAGTGCTTGCTGGAAACATGACCTTAGATATTCAAAACAATTAACATAAAATCCCAACTTGACTGGGATTTGAACATGAGGCTTCCACATGATAGTTGAGCACTATAACCACTGTAACACCCAGTCTTTGTTAACAAATAATTCAAATCCCTAATTTAAACTATTATGTTAATCTGATTTTTCCTAATATTGTAAAATCTTACTCTAAACATAATGGGTGAATAACTAAAAAAAGTTATAAAATCCTCACTCAACAGGGATTTTAACATGGTATTTCCACTTGAGACTAACCACCAAGCCAATTTGAACATTACCACCAAAGTGAGCATTACAAACAGAAAGTCAAGTATTACCAACAAAGGGAGCATTACGAACAGAGAGTAGCTTTTATATTGATGTAACTGAAATATATATGTCATCCAATATTAAATATGATATATATATATATGATCTATAAACCTTTTTTCCCTATTTAAAATACATAAATTACACTGATTAAGAATAGTTGTCCTTTTTTATTACAAATGTTCAGATGACACTTAACATATCTTTTATTTTTGACACAGATTCACAAAAAACCCATGCTGCAGCAAGGAGGATTCACAACAGCAACTTCGTAAATGGTCCACACAGCACTGAAGTGGTTTGTGACGACACCTGGTAAACCCACACCCAGAGATGAAAAGGATTCATGATAACAACTTAGCACACAGCCAACACAGGAGTAAAGTGAATTCATGACAATAAATTTTGAAACAGTTCACACAGCAGTAGATTTAATCACAAATTCCATTACATATCTATTGTAAAAAAAACACAACTTGCCTTGTGTTTCTGCTGTAAAGATGTTACACCCAATAAGTCCTTCCCAGGAATCACTGTTTTACAAATTCTTTGTCTCTCTACCACCCAAGCTTCTTCTTCCTCGTGGTCTTGAACAAACTGATAATATGCACGAGATTCCTCCAACTTGGCTCTTCGATTATGAGCCAGCTGCACAAGACTGAAAGAACATGAAGATCTTTCAGATAAATACTCTATGATATTTAAAAATAGTCCAACCATGACAGTCTATATTCTAGCTTCAGTATCCTAACCAAGAAGTTCTGATCTTATAGGAAAATTGTTATCATTGTTGGTGATCTATACAAACATTTTACATACATTCAATTAAGACATCATATTCATCTACCACACAGATTGATTTGTTAAAGGCCAAAGCATATTCTCAAACTTAGATCTCCAACCATCTAATCATGCAGGGATAAACTAAAAACAAACTCAATCAAATTAGTTTTCCAAAGTGAAATATCCTATTTAAGACTAAAAAACGGAATGTTCAAGATACCAAATGCTTAAATTTACAAAACAAAATAAAACATTGTATAGTATTGTCTTACAACAACATTTATTCACTAACAGATAAAGTTTTATATACATTTATATATATATATAAAAAGCACTATTTATATTTATTCATAGTTCAATAAAATGGAAAACATAGCCTGAAAACACCTACTTATCATATTCTCCATTCAACTTATCCAACCGCTTCTGCAATACAGGAGCTTCCTTGTATCCTTCTTGAATAAATAACTGTGCTTGTTTGTTCAGTTTTCGAATTGTGTCTCCTTGTGATGTGATCTGAGCCTCCATCAAGCTAAGTTTCTGTAATAGATCCTCAACTGACAACAGATGGCGTCCTAGATCATCAGAGTAGATACTTCCCTAAAAGGAAAACAAGTGTCAAACTTGAAGCTGCTTAACCACGAACTGAACAGATTAGAAATCAACAAACACAGACCTAAGAAAAACTCATGTAAATACCAACAATTACCAGACCAATAATTAAACAACTACCAATACATACAAGTTATGCAGAATAGTCTTGTGCAGAAACTAAACCAATAATCAAGCAATGTCAACAGTAACCAGTTATATGGAACAAATTCAACCACATATCATATAACTATTTAAATAATTAACAGCTAAGAATTACAAAACTCATAATTTAAAGTAGCAAGGGAATAAAAACAAATACTAGCCATGACATCAGTTTCGACTCATCTCATATTACTCATACTAATTATAAATTATATGTGCATATTAGTAGCCAGTAGAAATAGCATTCCAAGCTTTTTATTTTCTAGTCATATACAACTGACCTGAATTGCAACTGTAAAATAACAGCAAATGGTTTTTGTTTTGTTTTTATTTGCTTGCAATAGTTGCCATGGAAATATCCATAGTTTCAAAGAATTATACGTAATTTCTCAGGTTGAGTGAAATATTTTCTTTCCAATGCCTTTCATTTCTCAAATACAATGTTAACAATATTAATTATACAAGATTATACTCACAATGTTAAGCAACAGTAAAATGAACCCAGTACAAAATAATTATCCACAACTTCAGTAACAGTAAAGAAATTTTCACCATTATGATCTTTATGGTAGTGTTCACAAAATACTCAAGACAGAAATATTATTTTGGCTCAGTGAAATTTCAACACCCTATAAAACTCTTAAAAACTAAATGTGTAAACACTTTTTTTTCTATATGAGTAACATTTCAAATGTACTAACATGTTGCTGTCTTGCTTTCAAGGTTTATAGATTAATAGATTATACCTGTAATTTTATATATGGGAACATCACTTGCAGATGCCTAAATACATCAATGTTTCCAAGTTTCTTCACCTTAATAACAGCATTAATTAAGCCTATACAAAAATTATGATATCTAAATTTTTAAACTACAGTCTGAACTAACTAAACAATATTTATGCTAGCTCATTAATATAAATTGTGCCCAGTTTAGGCCAACTAAGCAGTATGTATGATTCCCTGAATTTACAACTAAATCATTTTACAACATTTTGAACCAATTAAGTAGTTTACATAATTTATGTAACTAAAGTACATTTTCAACCAATTAAGCATTATTTGGCTTTTTTTTTTCTTACTACACCATAAAACTATAACTTGAATCAGCTAAACAGGCAAATACCTCCATCTCCTTGATTTCATCAGTTATTGTGTCAATCTCTCTCAGGATACTCATTAAATTACTGAATCCAGTGAGAGATATCCTGTGTTTCTTCAGAAGTTCTAACAGATAATGCCAACGCTGAAGAATCTCTGTCTCTCTAAAGTCAGGAAAAATAATAGCTATTATAAACATTAAAACAATCTGGCAAAGAGATGTTTCCACATTAAAGTAGATTTAAAAATGTAAAAATAACTAGTAAAGTAAAATATTAAAAAAGGAAATTTATCTTTCTCACCTGTACATTTTTTTAAATAACATACTGAAACTATTGATTTTAAATTTAAATACCTAGAATGAAGAATGAGGGGAAAGAGAAAAATAAATTATACAGCATATGAACATATCACAAAACAATGTTCTAAATTAAAGGAGAAGAGAAAGAGAGCTGTAATATTTATACCACAACCTTGTAAACTTCCTAACCTCTAAGATTCATATACATATTTCATATACATATACATATAAGATTCATATTCAAGCAATTTTACAAACACAAACTAATGATCAACATGTAGAGCATTAAACTATTATAGTTTAACTTTTTGACTGTCAGAAGTGGATCTGTAAAAAAATAACAAACCCACACAAACAGGTTAACAAACTGCATTATACATTTGACCAACATAAATCTAGTGAAGAAAAGTATGTAGCATAGAATACAATGTATAAGAAGTGCTTTCATTTTGCAACAAAAAATATACTTAAGAATACAAGATGGAATCTGCTAATTTTAATAGTAAAGACAACATATGCATGCTATGATAATGTTGTCAATGTTAAGTTTGAAGTATTTTCTATATTGCATATACAAAAGTAATGCATGGAGTTCACTGTCTGAACCATTATGTAATCTGTGTAATTAGCTGATATTTTAGTTGCATGCAAATGGTACCCCGTTTATTAAAATAAACCTTAGAAACCTCATAGCATTATAAGTATTACAGTTACATAATTTCTACCCCTAGTATAAAATGTACAGAACAAAACCAGTTTTAACTACCCTGATCATAACCAAGACCAATTATAGACAAAACAAACTTATTACAACAGTTTTAATATAACCATGTAACTTATCTAATTATTTCATACTAAGACAGGTCTAACAACAACAAACCTTTTATTATATTAAACATACTTCTGCATAGTGTACTGTTAAGGTACAAAGTTGGATTATTTTAAAATGGAAATTATAAACATTTTTGTTGCTCACTTCCTAAAACTAGATAGAAGCATCAATGTGACTAATCAGTTTAAACATATCAAAAATACAACTAATCTCAAAATTATAAAATACACAGATTAAATACACTGGTAAATTATTTAGTACTCAGGTTGATAAAATGTTTGTTTGTTTACCTTTTTTTTATCTTGTCTTTGCCATGGAAATTTTCTGCCACTAGCTCATCAGCCATTACAGTCAAGTTTGCAAATCTTTCTTCCTAAGATGAACAATGATTTGTTTAGCCCTAAATTCTTATCATTATCATTTTATTCATACAATATGTGAATATAATGATATTTGAAAACATTTAACAATGTACCTATTTTCTAACACTTAAGAAAATCAAATGCCAGTGCCTTGAAATAATAAATGCTTTTGTCAAGATAAATAGCCCAGCATGGCCAGGTGGTTAGGGTGCTTGACTCACAATCTGAGGATCATGGGTTCGAATCCCCATCCCACCAAACATCCTCACCTTTTCAGCCATCATAGACATTTCAGGGCATTATAATGTGATAGTCAATCCCACTATTCATTGGTAAAAGAGTAGCCCAAGAGTTGGCAGTGAGTGGTGATGACTAGCTGCCTTCCCTCTAGTCTTTCACTGCTAAATTAGGGATGGCTAGCTCAGATAGCCCTCGTGTAGCTTTGTGCAAAATTCAAAACAAAACAAACCAAACCAATCCCACTATTTATTGGTAAAAGAGTAGCCGAGGAATTAGCAATAGATGGAGATGACTATCTGCCTTCCCTCTAGTCTTTCACTGCTAAATTAGGGACTGCTAGTGCAGATAGTCCTCGTGTAGGTTTGTGCGAAGTTCAAACCAAACCAAAATCAAGATAAATCTGTGGATCATTCTGGCAGACAGTACATTAAAAAATATTCTCTAGAATTAAAATCTTACTTTATAAAAGTTTTCCTTACAGTTTTAAAAGATGAATTTTTTATTATTTTAATTCAATCTATGATATATCATAATAGTGTGATGCATAACAGTTTTTGTTGTTGTTAAGTTATATTACAGTACCTAAAAGAAAAAGTTTATGAAACATGAATAGCATTTGATAACAGGTTCTGTTTGAAATTTTGAAATACACTCAAACTGAGCCAAACATGAAAGCATATAGCCAGGATTTACTGTACGTCAGATATTAAAGACTGTTTATTGTAGGTAGTATTAATTAATTTATTTTGTGAATAAATATTTCAGGATTGTTTAGTTTTGTTTCTTAATAACAGAGTTAAAAGCAGATGATTATTGGAAGTTGTGTTTGTAAGTTATTGGTGTCGAGACTACAAAGATTTCTAGAATGTCTCAGTGAGAGATATAAATAGTGGCAACCATACCTGAGACAAGAGAGTGGAAAGAGAGCCAAAAGTAAAGCTGAGTGAAAAAGAATTTCAGTCAGAAAAAGGTTTGAAAATGTAAAGTTAACTGTTGTAGGAGTGAATAGCCTAATGGTTGATATGTTAAAGTGAGATTAACAGTTTTCTGACATTTTAGGAGAATAATTTGTCTTGTCAAAGGGGTTCTAAAGCAATTGAACTTGTATGTGTAGACTTTGACAAACAGCAGATGATTATTTGGAAGTAGGGCCTATATGCAAAAAGCAGACATTTATTGGAAGTATGCCTAAATACGTAAAAGCAGATGAGTATCTGAGGTTCAGGGTACAACTGAGGCAGTGTAAGTAAATAATACACACTGATACTGTTGTGACAAAAAGAAAACAGAGAGAAGAAAAGGAATAAGTTAATTATACACTGATAGCATTTAAGATAAAAATAGAGAACAGCAATACAGCTTGTCAACTTAATTCTAAAGCAACTGAATTGGCCTAAGTGTACTTTTGACAAGAAGAAGAGAACTGTATAGTATTTAAGATACACTTATTATGTACATAGTGTAAAGAATTTATGTACATACGTTTAACTTGTTTTGAATATATTATTTTAAAACAAGCAAAGTGCGTGCTGTTCATTTATTGTTGAATTTATTGCCAACAAGTCACAGACACCAATTGTAGAAGAATCCTTAGCCCAACACACCCATATGCTTACTTTAATATATACTATTAAAAAAGTAAGTTTCCTGACACTGTAACAATAACAATTATCCCAACTCTACTTACGCAAGGCCCAAGAACACAATGCTCAGTAGCCACAGAAAAGTGACTTAATCATGCTGGATGTCAAGATTTCTCAAAGTAAGAAAAAACTAATTCTGAGAGTTTTTCACTGTTCCAAGTCATCATTAAATAAATCGTTTTGATATATCACTAACTATAAAAGGCTTATCCCTTTTGTCACTCTGTTGAGGACACTTTCATGCTCCTTTTTTTTGGTAATGTTCAACAATATAGATTGTTGTTTAACAACAAAACTATTACTTGATTGTTCTTAGGCCAACTATGGTGTTTATGTTGAATGCTCAATAGTCATGTTTATTTGTTAGAAAAGTTTGCTTTTTATTCTTTATTTTTTTTATAACTTTGGTGATATAACAGCAAAATAATTTAATTCAGAAATTTTATGATATTGAGTTCTAGCCAAAAGCAAAATAAAATTTACCAAGTAGTGTTTCAGCTAAGTCTTATGTTATGTTTATGTATTAAGCCTAATGCTTAAATTAGACTTCAATTATTGTTCAACTTGTAAAAATACTAACGTTACAGAGCCAGTGTTTAAAAAAAATTTAAGTAGTGAATAAATGTTGATTAATAAATATTCTTTTGGTATTTTAACACATATATTATCTAATTGGTCTTAAAATATAAAGAAAAATAAATGTTTGTTACTACCAAATATCTTTTATCTTTTGTACAGTCAAAAGAGTTGAAAATTTGTGTTGGAAAGTCCACATTATATTTTCTACTTCCTGACCTAGAATACAGTGAAAAGGCTCAAGAGTGCTATTTAAGTCTCTTTCAGAGTTCTTTTGTTCATGATAACATTTCATTTTTCAGCATAGTTTTTATTAAAAATATGCTGATTAAAGAATTACTTCAAGACTGATAAAATAAATGAAGAGTGAGTGCATTTGGAGGTACTGACAAATTCGTTTTAATTAAATTCTACAATTTTCGTTAATCATTCAATAATGATTTCCCATCATTTTTGATGGGCTTTTATACTAGTATATATATATAACTTGTTTACTATTTATAGTTGTCATTACTTTTTCAAAATTTCAGCTTTTAAACTTGAAAATACAAAAGCAAGATGCTGCTCTTGTTCAGAACTATAGGATGTACATTTCAAGGTGGAGGTTTTAAGCTTATAACTGCATGACAACCTATCTTTTTTTAAAATGATAAAGTTATGAAACTTTTGTTTTTTTAGTGTCTCATGTTCATTTTGAACCCTATAATTTTAGGAAAATTGGACTATTTTACAAGGTTTTATCTTTACAAAATATGGTGGGCTATAGACAAGAATATCTATATGTATAGCTGAGTACTCTAAAGATTCATTAAAGAAAAAAAGGAAAAAAACATTTTCAAATTTAGTGAATCAGATAGAAAAAACAGTGCCTAACTGATGCAGTAGACACATACATACACATACCTTCAACCAAAACAAAATATGTTTTTTTAATCTTTTGAAGAGGAATTGTATCTTCTTAGGGTCGCCTAGTGTGTTAGCAGTAAATTTATGGACTTACAATGATAAATCCAGGTGGATAGAGCATAAACAAACCACTTACAAATCTACTGTATATTTTTGGGTGTGTTGACGGCATGTCTGAGGATATCTATAAGTTTTTTCTAATTAAGTGTAAAATTTCAATGATTTATGTTTTAATAAACTCCAATTAATGCATTGACAGCCCAGATAAAAATTGATGTAGCCTAGAACTTAATAGTGTACTCAAAGTAATTATTAAAACAATAAGATACTACTCTCTTCATTGAAATCTACTGTGATACAATTCACTCACTGTTTTTAACACACACAGCCTTCCTAAACACTATCTTAAAAGATGAGTTACAATGACATTCTGAGCAATACATACCCTTGCCATAATGTCTGCACTAATTGCTTCATGTTTCTTAACTGTTGCTTCAACTTGTGCCAGGTTGCTTCCATATCGGGGATCAGACAAAACCTGGATCATTTCTTTCAAGTATCCTTCACGCAGCACACTCTGAATAAAAACAAGAAGTATACATTACAACAAACAAAAAAATAGCTAAAAAATTAACAAAAGCTAAATGGTTTTCTTTAAATACACTCACAAATAAATGTATCTACATGAAATTCTTTCAAAAAAATGAAAATTGTGCTAATAATGAATTGATGTAAACTACTTTAGTTATTTATAACTTAATCCTAGTCTGAGGTGTGGTTATTTTAATCATCTTATACTTTCAGCCAATAACTGGTTTTAAACATAATATTAGTGTTTGCATTATTCTATGTTCTCTATAGTTTCATGTATTGTAGAAGATTGAAATTTGAATGAGCAATGGAAGAATATATTTACTATAACTTTTTTTTGCTGGAATTTGTGCTAACATATGACTTACTTTGTCTAAATGCATTTTTGTTATTTAAAGTTCTAGTTGTTGTTTTGTTTTAAGACAAATTTTAGCTTTGTACTTTTCTCATCAAAGAAGGTGGATTCAAGTAAATATGACCTGGCCTTATCTTTGGAAGGTAGGTAAAGTCTAGCATCTCATTGCCTCAAAAATCAAACTCTGCAATTTGGGACGGTAAGTGCATGATAAGAGTGACAATAAACTCCCACTATTTAATCAGACAAGAGAAACTGGCTTTCCTCTAGTCTGTCTGTTCAAACTTAAGGATGGCTTGTGCAAATAGTTCTGGAGTAGCCTTCTATAAATATCCAATTCTAACAACCTTATCCTTGGTCAGAACAGAAAGCTACAATATTATTAAATGTAATGCTCAATCACCATCTTATTTGAGTAAAAGTTAGTTAACTTGTAAGAGCGTGTGGGTATGAGTCAACATTTAAAAAAAGGCAACTACAAGGCAAGAAGTAATTTTGTGCCACATTCAGGCTTTTTAGCAAGTCATATTGAAAAGGTACGTTTTTAAGTTTGATTTTTTAAAGAACGTTTATGTAAGAAGGGGGACTGGACATTGGTTTCAATTTTTCAAATTATACATTAACTTTAGAAAATGTTCCAAAGCAAAATTCATAAATTTACTTATGTCGACAAATACTTAACTGGCACTTACTACACAATATTGAATAAAGCAAATTATACCAGTTTACTAATTCTATAATTAGAAGATTTTCAATGACAGGTAGCATCTGAAAACGTCTAAATGCAATACATATAACTGTAAATCATTCCCTTTTACCTACACTATTCAGCCAGTAGAGGTCTAGTGTATTATAGATGTAAATCGACCTTTTGAATTTTTTCATTCCTCCTGTGCAGTAGCTTAATCAGTGAATGTTTCTTACCTTTTTCTCAAATCTATAAGCTAAGTTTTCCAATCTTTTCTGCCGGAGAAGCTCTTCTCTCAGTGCTACCTCTCGTTGGTGTTCAGCCTTTTCTAACTGCTCCCAAGCTTTTTCAATATCGTGTACAAGTTTACCTTCTGGAGGAACATAGAGTGGCTGACCTAAAGCTTTCAATTTGGTTTGAATGGCAAACAACAAGGCCTCGATCTCACTCCTTTCTCTATACCTGAATACAAAAAAGAAAGGTATATTAATACTGAAAAGTGTAACAGTTATTTAATGGCTCAATATTTCAATTTTCACAAAGAATAAAGATTGATCTCCTGTAATGATAAACAAAAAATGTTTTAATTAAATCTACTTTCATAGAAGTAGTTATCTTTATTTCTTTGCTTTTGATAATTCTATGAACTTTTTTTTTATAATGCTTTAGCAGAATTGTTTATAGCTTAAATTCTAAAATCGAATATAGCATACTGTCATATGATTTTCTTTCAGGAACATTCTTCTTCATTTTTGACAAGCATTTGCATTATCCAAGGATTCTTGTTTGCTTATATCAAATTAAAATATAGTTTCTTACTTTGGTGGTTTTTCAACAGTACGATATTCTTTAAACCTCAATAAATCCCTCTGAATGCCTTCAAGGGAGTTAGGAAATTTTCGATCATCTAATTCAATAATCTTTTCTTGGATCCAGTCAAGCAGGCTTGTTGTAAATTCCTCATAAATGTTTTTTTGCTTATCAGCATCCATCATTTGTCCAACAATCTGAAAGAAAACACAATTAAGAATAACTACATGTATCATTACATTTATCATAAACAAATTTTATCCAACAGAACAATTATGTTACAATTTAAACTTTTCTTTCTAATAACTAATGTAGCACAAGCCAAGTAAAATCTGTGATAAATGCCAATTTATTGTCTCATAAAATTAATAATGATGATCAAGCATAACATTTTAAATTGTTACGTGTCATGAATGTTTACAAACAGCATATTTTGTAGTTTTTTATAAACTTGCTTGGTATTATTGACTAAAAACGTTTGATGATAAGATGAAGGAAACAATATAACATTGCTTTAAACTTTCATTAATAATATTAGGTGAATAATAATAAAATAGTATCTTTCAGTGGTATCTTTATCATAATCAATGCTGAAATTTATTAATTTGCTGAAAAGTATGGTCTGAGAAAATATGTACTAGCATTTCTTCAGAGTGACATGAAAATTCACGTTCAATTTTTCATTATAAAGAAACATTTTTAGATGAATAATAACATACATGATTAGTCCATTTTCTTTACAAACCTGTGTACTTCACAGAATTGAGGAAAACAAGACAATTGTACATTTCATACTGTTTTTTTATGTTCAAAAAAAAAAAGCAAAACACTATGTCACACATCAATGCTCATAAATCTCTAATTTCATTTCAGTAATTTATTTTATGCAATAGATTCCATGCAGTTGTAAGTTTCATTTAAAGGAATAAATTTTAAATTTGCAAAATTCATATTTAATTCATTTCATTAGAAGCTATCTTCATTCATGCATTTTAAAAGTCATCACATAAACTCTTCTTTCATAGTTTTCTTTTACATATTACAATCAAAGAATTAATGAAACAATTTAAGATCACTGACAAATCCTATTTTAAAACATATAAAAACATTTCATGACTCATTAATTAACCATAACAGAGCAGCCTTACATTAGCAATTCTTCTTCCTCCTTTCATTTCTGTTTTCATCCTGGCAAAGGTGTGATAGTAAGATGCCACATATGTGATGACAGACTTTTCATCTGGCCTGTTAATATCTACATCTGTAAAAATAAAGTTAATAATTTCATTAACTAAAACAATTTTCATGCCATAAATAACTATAAAATTTAATGCAATGAAGCTTACATATTCTTAATTTTGCTATTCAGTCAAAAAATTGCAAATATTTTTCACTCTATTCTGCTGTTTTATTGATACTATTTTAAGTATTCCTCTTTATTTACATAAATTACATCTTTACACTTGCTATGTAAAAAGTAAATTACAAAACTGTTAGGAGGTAACAATTTATATTTTACTTTTAGTTATGTATTTTTTTTTTGGTTTATTTATTTTTCCTTCTATTATTTGGTTCAACTATATTTTTATTTGTCTTAAATACTCGTTCATCTTCCTCCAACTATATATATAATAAATGGGTCATTTTTATATTAAGACACCAACACGAGGTTCTCTGAGCAGTGATATATGTACACTAAGTTCTTGATTAATTATGTAAAACACAGGTTAGGTAATTAGTCATGTGACATATAATTTCATGGTCTGGCAGGACAATAAAAAAACTTTAAGAGTTGAAGTTAGACAGTCAGTGCAGTTGGACTGAAGGTTAAAGAGCTGTGAAACTGTGATACATAAGACATTTTAATTGTTAAAAGATATTACTGAAAATACTCAATATTTAACAATTTCCTTTGTGAAGTATCTAATATGATTATTATTGTAAATAATCTTAGAAATTAAATTTTTCTTTTTATAGTTCTTTTTTTCCTGATTTATTATCGTTATTATTATTATTGTTGTTAATATTATCTTGTGTGGCTTATTATTAACACCATAGATTTATTTTAGTTCTTGTACTGTGTTTGGTTTTAAGACTGGGATATTTATTTACCATGTTCTGGTCAGACACTCTTTTATTAGTGTTTAATATCTTACAAAACTTGTATTGTGTTTAATAAATCTCAAATTTTTTGTTCCCTGCTACTACCATCATTATCTGATACATTACACTGCAAATAAATACTTTTCTTCTACAGATAATTAAAGAATAGAAAAATCAATACAAAATTAAAAAACATAATAAAAAGCAATAAGAAATGAAAAATAGAATTTAAAATAATGTTTCTATAGTAAGTCCTTTTAAATATCTTAGAACATATTTATAAATTGTTATTGTTTTAACTTTTATTTATTAGAATATCTGAAATTTTTTCTTTCTTAGTAAATTAAAAATAGTGTTTTAATATTATCCATCCATATACTTTAAATAAGACATAAAAACATATGATCAGACAAAAATATAGACTTGAAGTAACAGGACTTAATAAAATGTAATATTTTTATAAGCAAAGGGAAGTTTCTGAGCACGTACTGTCAATTATAGAGATGGCCATGACACTAAACATCAAGGTTATATCTTAATTACATTCGTTATTAATTGCTTTAATAATATGGTATCTTTCAGTATTTATTACCTTCAGCATCAAGAAGGCGAGGTATCCCCAGTTCTCTCTGAGCTATATCGAAGGCATTATTCAAGTTATCTATATGGTTATGGGGTTGAAGGGCCCTGAAGTTGATGAGGTCTGGTCGGTGGGCATGGATAAGAGCATTAAACCCTAACCCACTTCTCCAGCTGCTTGTAAAATCCTGGATGTTGACATGTGGGTAACTAGTAAATATATCTTTAATTAGAATGACAACAGCTAAAAATACAGTTTGTAAGAATTGTTTCTTATTAATACAGTTGAAAAATCATAAATTGATTGAAAAGGCCTTTGATCTTAATGGAAAATATAAGTTTGATAAAAATATATTTTTGAGAAATATTTTACATTTGGAAATATATACTGAAGATGTTTTTCATCAAAGTTTAAGCTACACTTAAATGACAAGTTGACAGTCCAAATTAGTCAGGATACCTTATGTTATTCCTTAAAACAAAATTATGTTAATCAATAGTTCATGAGCAAATATTGGATATAATGTACATTACAGACAAGCAGTCTAAATTCTCTTTACCGTATTATGTTAAAACCATACTTATACTTTAAATACATGAGTGAATTAATAAATAATATATTAAAAAGCCACCCTGTCAAGTTACTGATGATGATATATACCCAGTCAGACAGTCATGTTGTACTATAGAATTCTTGTGATATGCAACATTAATTGTTTGGATTAAAAATATATCGATATAATTTGTTATGAAGCCAGGATGTTTTTTGAAAGTTTTGAAGAAACTACTTGCATTCAGAATTTTAAAGGACCTACCAAAGACCTGCCTGAAACATTTTAATACAAAGAAAGAAAGAGTCAGAAATATATTTATAAAAGAATGTTTAGTGTAAATAACTAGGTATTACTATTGTTAACTATAAAAAGATAAGTAAGTCATTCCTGACACTCATAAGTTAATCAATAATGAATGTTTTCTGTGATTATCAGGATTCTTTTTTTCTTAGCTAGAGTCAAAATTTCCTGACAGGCAATCTGTTATTAAAACTTTTGGGGCAGAAAACTTGAGAAACTAAAGCAGAGATTGGTGATTTGAAAGAACATAAATAAAGCCTGAAATATTCTTAATAATTTATCTATGTATGAACAGAGAAATTAAATCCAACTGAAACTACCAGACACAAGAAAGCAAAAATCTTCCAGAAAATTATAATTGGCTCACAAGTCACAAGTATTTATAAAACTCATCATGAAGGCAAAAAATAATTTATTTTAGCATACATTATACACTTATGAAAAAAAACTGCCTATACTGTGAAATAGCAAAAAAATTAAAGATACACATGAACTTTTAAGTTTTTTAGTGGAAAAAATGTGACTGGTGTGTTTAAATATTCTTATAAGTTTTATTACTGAAAGATAATCTGTATTTGTACAACTTAAATCCTTAACTGCACTTTACAATCACTGTTTACTAAACATTATAATTCCTAAAAAAATTCAATAAAAGATAAAATATAGATTTTCTTAAGAATTGAAATGTATATATCAATAAAATGCTACAAAGTTAATCAGAAAAAAACATCTTACTACTTTAGCTAATTAAAAAATTTCACTTGCCCTGCTGTTTTACGTTGGCACCATAATAAAAGTGCATCTTTAGCTGACTTTTTTTCACTGCTTTCATCATCTTCGTTCTGTTAAATATAGGCTCCATTATTATTGTGAGTTCTCACACATTTGTCATTTTCAGTCTTAAAAGAATACAAATTATATATCTAGTAAAAGACAAATGTCTTTGAAACTGAAAAAAAAATGTATTGTGTCACAAAAATAAATTGTAAAATTAATAAACTTTTGTGAGAGAAAATCTAAATTATGGCATAATATGCTATTTAATCTACAGATATAGATGACATAAAAATGATAAATGTCTGAAAAATGAAATTACACTGATTATTTTTTAAATAAAACTACTCTTTCATTTTTTCCCTAACAAAAAGACAACTGTATGCAATAAAAAAATGTATATCTGATCTGATATTAAGTCAACAAAAACAAAAAATTTCTCATATTTCATTTCATAATCCCAACCATCAAGTAGATGTTTGTGATGACCTACTTTGGTCAATCTGAACACCAGAATCACTTAACACTTTCTCATTAGTCTGAAGCTCCACACATTCCTCTAACACTGTATATATGTAAGGTGCAAGGTTTATGGCAGTGTGTGTAGGTTGGCTGGATTGCTACCTCTGATAGCAGCAATACCTGTTTAAATTACATCAAACTGGTTTTCCTTGTTTTTACATGGGCTTACTTCAAGAAAATATGTGTGTTTATAAATATGTTTATATAATTTCATATATCACACACACACACATAAACTTGTCAAGTAACAGATACTTTCCATGAAAACTGCTGAAATAATTATTTATGTTCATTATGCTGTTGAGTAACATACATGAATCATAGACACAAACAATCAGCTAGAATTCTGTATGGAAAGACAGGATTATCACGTGAACTGATAGATATATTCCAAACTTATCCTTGAAAATCCAACCTACAAAAACATAGATTATTTTTTTTCTTTTGAAACTGTATAATTCTTCAAACATAGAGATAATATTGCATAAAGAGTGAAGAAACAGCAATACAAAAGCATGTGTTGTTATTAAAGGATTTATCTGGGATTTTACAGTTTAGAAATACTGCAATTCTGTTAAAAAAGGATACTTTGAGCAATAGTTAAAAATACAACTTAAATTTCAGACAAACTACAAAATGGAACTAATACTTATTGAGTAAACTTTCAGGAAAACCAAGGAAAAAATTAAACATTAATATTGTTAGATAACATTCAATTTCAAACACAAAGATTACTTTGTATAAATTTCATTTGGGACCAAAAAAAACTAAAAACCTCATTATAAATCCAACATACTAAAGAATTTAGTTTTAGTAAATAAGATTAATTTAACAAGATTCTCCCATCCTTCAAGTTTTAATGTAAAAGGCTAACATTTAAAATACTTGGTGGGTTTAAATAATGTTTAATTGAGCTATAGAAGTTTCATAATTTAAATTTACCATTTTTAGGGTTTAAGGAGATTGCAAAAATTATTTCAAATTTTAATTGGACAAGGGTTTAAATGAGGTATTTTCTTTTGGAATATAGGGTCCATAGTGGTTCAGAAAGCTGGCTGGTTTCTCACTAGTCTATTAAATTCAAGGAGAGATATAATTTTCTCACACTAAACTTAAGTGTGACACAAAACAAAGTTGTAAACAAGGACAATACCTGTGAAAATGTTTAAAAGAAATATTATATATTCTTGTACACAGTGAATATGCATATTTAGGCCACAGTGTAGAAAAATTGTGTATACACCCTTGAGTTTATAGGGCTCATTAAATCACTTAAGTATCATGAAACTAATAGACTTTTGCCATGAGTATTTGGTTTGCAAAGTGATCAAATCTTTAAAATTCTGTAGATAGGTTTTTCTAGCCACTTGTGTAAGTAGTGAACATTACACGTGGTTCATATCTTGTTTATTTGATACACAATGCCACATAAGTTCCACAACACTCAAAACAAGCCTTCTGGTGAACCTATGTTTTGCAAAAAAATTTGAATTTACTGTCCTATAGTTTATATATTTTTCATCTCATGGCCTGTACGAAAAATTTTTAGCCAATGTTTTTTTTATCAAACATCAGTTATACATATTTAACAAAATCTTCTTTAAATGTATTATGATAATTTGTCATGTTACATTAGAATTGAAGTTAAGAAATAGTTTGAAAGATTACATACTTAGAAGTATAAAAATAAGATTAAATACATTTATATAGAATTATAATTAAGCATAAATATTAACATTAGATACAAGTACACAACAGCTTATAGTAATGATGAAAAGCTTGGCTTAAGAAAAAACACAGCTCAAATCCAGCCTTGTTCATTTAAATATTTATTGATCATTCTCTTAAGCTCCCTTAAATTCACTGCATCCACCACAGGAATACAAACCACATTGACCAACAAGTGACGTAATAATGAAAAATACACTGATCAATAAGTGACAAAGAATACAAAACACACAGACAATTGAGTGAAACCCAACTGTATAAAACATACTCACAAATGGATGACATCATAGTACATCACCCACTGACCAACAAGCAACATCACAACACAAAACTCACTGACCAGCAACTCACATGACAATACAAGATACACTAACAAGTGACACAAAAACACACTGACCAATGATCAACATCAAAATACAAAACACAGTGATCGAGTTACCTCAAAGTACAAAACAAACTGACCAACAAACAACATTATAGTACAATACCGACAAATGAATAGTATTACAACACAAATTTTTCAGCTTCACTAAACTATCCATATAAAATTACAATGTTTCACTCTGAAAATAATTGAAACGTCTTTAACTGATACAGATTTGAACTCACATTATTAAACTTACCACATCAATTTCTATCTCCTGAATCTGGAAACGAAGAATAATTGTCCAAATCAAACCCAAAATTAATCGAGGATTACCGTCCACAATGTCTTCTGCACCAATACTCTCTAATCGTACCTATACACCAGCCATGTAAAAACAAGCATATGTAATTGTTTTAAATGGAAACATATTTCCTAATGAAAATACTGGTACTTAAATTATTTTATTACCCACTTAAATCATAAGAAAAAGTGAAGACATTTTATCATTTTGATATTTCTTCTAAGTTAAGTATCTCATATCAGCAATTGTATGGTACTTTAATATTGAAAATTTTATTTATAGGAAAAGTTAAATGCTAAAACACTTCAAAGTAATATTTTTGAATCATGAGGAGTTTAATTTATCCTAGTGATTATATAAATAAAAAAAAAGATTCAGAATATGTTCATATATCATTACTCTGTCACCTCTTCTGGTATACAGCAGTAAGAAAAGGTAAAAATAATTACTGTTCATAAAATTTAAAAAAAAACACCTTTTACAGGAATTCAAGTGATAAAAACCACTAACACCAGATTCTAAACCATGCATGTAAAAACAAAAATCAAACTGCTTTAGTCATTGGTGGTAAAGCTGGTTCATCCATGCAAAAAATAATACAAAAGGATGAAGAAAGGGTTATAGATTTGGGTCAGGAAGGTCACAAAACTAAGCATTAGAGTTTGCTAAGGTGATACTATGAAAATTATTAATAAACAAAAATTTGAATAATAAAAATGTTTAAGGAGTACTTAAGTATTTCTCAATCATTAGTTATAATCTTACAAACAGAATGGATCACACTCAATAATGTTATTTCTCTTAAATATTGTATGTATTATGTTTTTGTTCATTAAACCTAATGAGGGCTCCTGAAGAAGTTTGAAAGCTAGCTCCAATAAGCAAATATGAAAAAAAAACTGGATGCAAAATATCAACAGGGTGTGAGCCTGTTTTCATTAACATACTTCTTAATTTTGTTCAACTTCCAAATAAGCTGGTGAGGCATTTACCAACATGACTTACATCAGAATTCCTTATGACTTGTTACTAATATATCATTTGATAATACAAGGAAAGATGCAATAACAGTCATAAACAAAACTTAAAAAAAACTCTTGAAATACATTTCCTTCGAAACATAACTTCCTATACATAATGTTTTTCTGTAATATTTGTAACATTCAATGTTTTAAAAATCAAGAACATGTGGTACTGTGTCTTCGGTTAGGCATGCTAACCGAGAAAATGTTTGATCGTATAGCAGTCATGGTTAAAATCAAACCTGAGAAAACAATATTTTCAATTTTCTGTGATGCCCTAAAAGCTTATATGCATATGCTTATTGTAAAATGGCATTGAACATTAATCTTCTATTAATAAGAGAACATTATTACAATTCTAGTTTATTAGAGCCCTTCTTTTTCAGCCTACAGCTTTAACTATGTTTACATTGATATTGTATATACAATTATCAGTTACATTTATTGTTGTTATGAGCCTTTTAAATCTTATATGTCACTGTAAGTCTGTTTTATTGTCACCAGGAAGAAATTTGGCAATTTGTTGCCATTACACATGGCTAAAGTTGAAGTATAAAGTAAGTTGAGATGGCATTATTTCTCATGTATAAGCATGCCATGAAATTTATATCTTCTTATAATGCTTAGAGATGGCTTGAATGGGTAATGAAGAACAACTTTAATATAAGTTTAACATAACAGCAAATGTACAACATTTCTGCAAGGTTTTGTCATCATCGGGTACCTTCTTGTTTTGATACAGTAGTTTCTAAAATTAGCTAGTTATTCAAAGCAGGTGAAGTTTCTACTTAACATATAGTCATTGATCAAGAAAGCATCAAGTTACTTTCATTCTAGTTGCCTTTGTTCTTTGTCATTCTCTTGAAAGGTATGGCTCTAATGTTGATGTTGTGCAAGGATGTTGACAGTAGTGTTTTCCAATGGTAGGTCAGGTGATGCCTTGAGATTACAACCTCCCTTAAGTTGGAATATGAATAACCAATTATATTGGTAGTTAGCCACTCCAGGTAAGTCTGACATTACTTTTGAATTAAGTAAAGTAGGTTTTAAACAGTCTGGTATGCAATCCAACAATACAGTTTGGAGAGAAAACAGCTTATAACCCAGTAAAAAGAATTGCCTAGGATCCTAAGCAAATACACACACTGTTTGTGATATTAATAAAGATTGTTCAATGTGTCTTACATTTTATTTCTTTTATCTTATTCTCATAAACTCAGTTTCAGAGAAATTCAGAATAAGTCTGTAATAAATACCTTGTTGAATTTCTTTTTATTCAACATACCTGTTTGTTTTGTTGCTCTAAGTAAAATTAGTTTTATCTGATGATACCATACTAGATTAACTTTCAACAGATTATGCGTCATATTTGGATAACTGATGAAATATTTTCAAATCCTTAATGCACTCATGATTGAAATAGTCATAATTTCACCCTCAACTGTTCTAGCAATCACATTCTCATTAAAGGGATGACCATAGGTCAAAAATATGTACTGACTTTTATTCAGACACAAATGCATATGCTAAAGAGTAAATTCATAACACTTTAGGCCTGTGCCTGAAACCCCTGAAAAGGGGTAAACCCATCTCAAGGGGTGTTTTAGATATTTGTACAAATTGCTTTGAATTAAGGGTTTTCATCGCTATAAATGTTTGAAATACTTGGTGACCCATGCAGCATTGAATCCCTGTATACTGAATTTTAGCAGTATATTAGAATCTGCTTTGTTCTTGTCCTGTGTATACATTTTAAAGAAAGGCCCCTTTACAACCTCAACAGGAAAAGAGGAGTAGAGGACAGCCAGTAAATGATATAGACTTTATGACACATTATTCATTGTGAATAAAAATTCTGTTTATTTGATCACTTGTGTTTCTGCATTTTGTTCCTTTGCTGTCAGATTTTGATTTATTCACTGCTTAACAGTCCTGAATCCAAGTTTCATGGCTACTTTGAAACTGATAATAGTAAACCTGTTTGTTTGTTTGAAGTTATACACAAAGCTACACAATTGGCTATCTGTGCTCTGCCCACCATGGGTATTGAAACCCAGTTTCTAGCGTTGCAAATCTGCAGACATACCACTGTGACACTGGAGGGCCAGTAAACCTGAATTACACAATACTACATGAGTGAATGATGCCCTATGTAACTTGTAGATGTAATACTATAGTTATAATGATTTATATCGATTGACCAAAACTACTAGAAATCAAACGAATAAACAACTAGCAAGTGACCAGTGGTCAAGACAGTGATCACTAGTAAGTTCTGGTATATTTATAATTGCAATTTGGTGTATTTCTAGTATAGTTTACTATTAAAATGAATGCAGATTATTAGATACATCGTATAAAAAACATAAGAAATTAACACAAAGACTCATACGGACAAAGTACAAGGTAAGGCTGCGAAGCAAAAGGAGAGCAACAACTAAAGCGTAAAGCAATGCACGTGTGAGGAACCAATTTAGAAATATTTGCTATTTCAGATGTGGGCGTTTGTGGACAAATAATCATCTGTTATCAGTATCATACATATATCACATAACCAATTACTATTTACCTAATGAGCAATCTTCTCTTGAAAGGCCTAAGCTATTTAACTGTGATATCATATGACGCTGACTTTTTTCTAGCCTCATTCTGTAGTGCGTTTATAGTTAACTTTGCAGAGTGATATATATGCTATAAATGTGACTTTTACGAATGCTGAGCGGCGACGTATCAGTACTTAACTGGGAAGATATAAAGAATAATAACAGTAGATCAGCTGTCAGCGTAACATCGTACTGGTTATCTCACTTTAAAGATGCTTATTAGTGTTATTAAAAGTACTAGTAAATTGCCTGTATTAACTCATATGTAGATTTATAAAGGTGTTTATTAACTTATTTATGTGTAGTATGTCCAGAATACGAGAATTAAGTATTCTATGAAGTATAATGTATAAATAAAGTTTCAGGGGCCCACAGTTTCTTTGTCTTGAGCGAGGCCAGGTTCATTTTGGCATACTTATGTCGTGTGCACATAGAAATATTCACAGCAAATAAAAATCTCGGTACGTAACTTAAGTGTAATATGACGCGCAAAATGATTAACTTGTTCAATTATGTGGGGCCTTACGCCATCATTTTTATGATTATTGTGTGCATCATATCGAGATTTCTATTTGTGTATGTGCATAACCTTGCACTTTATTTGTTTCTTTTATCGTCATAGCGTCTTTTATCCGTTAGGGTTTTTGTATCGATATTGTTTGTTTCTTCGTTTGAAGTTAAGCACAAAGCAACAAAATGAGCTATCTGTGCTCTGCCCACCACGGGTATCGAAACCCACTTTCTAGCGTTTTAAGTCCGCAGACATACTGCTGTGCCACTGGGGGGTGTATCGATTTTAGTCCTCCGGTGGGACAGCGGTAAGTATACAGATATACAACGATAAAATCCGGGGTTCGATTCCCGAAGTGAACACAGCAGTGTAACGAATTTATTATTATATTTATGTTAATATCAACGTTAGTTTAGATTAAATTTATATTTAGAAACATACATAGCATATACTGTTAAATATGTATTGCGAAACTCCCGCCTATTCTCCATTGTAAAAGATTCTCGAGAGTAAGAATAAACAATATATGTATGTACTTAAACGCTTAAATTTGTATTGTTATGTAATCTGAATTTTCTAGAAAGCCTCCACATGCCTATAAATATAACCAACGCCACGCGCCAAGGAAAGTGTCTATTAATAGTTTGCTATAATCAGTGTGCTATAAACTTTGGAAACTATAACTGTGGTTGTTATAACGCTTATCAATTGGAAAAACTTAAGATATTTGACCACGAGCATTTACAAAGTTCGAATATTACAAATCATTTAACTTCAGTGGATTCTTATCGGATATTTGTACCTTTAGTTAGATATTATATAACTTCAGCGGTAAAAGAAACTCGACCTGTAATCGGCGTGTGTGGCTGGTGAATAACGAAGGACAAAGCTAGCTAGCTTCTGTTTAAGTGAATTATACCTACGTCAACTCGTAATCAATTCGCTCATCGTGAACCCTCGATAAGATATCCAAGAAGTTCCAGACTAAAAGGAAGACTTTATATTGCTTGTAAGTTTGTGAAACTTTTGTTTATAAATCATTATTTGTAATAACTATTTGTAATAACTGATATTGTAAATTGTATTGTTGTGTGTATATTAAAACGTATTTGTGTAAAAAAGAAAACTGTGTGTATCAATCTTGTTAGCAAATATCATAAACTAACTATATATCGGCTTTTACTTAACTACTAAATCCAAAGTACAATTTAACTACTAAATTTAAATTTATCAGTTAACTCAATTTCAGACCATTTTAAATTCTAATACGTATCAAGTAGATAGCCCAATGTGGCTTTGCTCTAAAACAAACAGTATCGATATAATATTTAATACTCTTACGATTTTACAATGCTAAAATAATAATTACAAAAATTGGAAAAATACATTTTTGATAACGTCGCATGTTTGTCTGTCTGTATATATCAATATATACTCAAGATATGGAATGTTCCTTTTTTGAGGCGAAGTACGTATTTCGTCATGCAATATCTAACTGTACTTTATGTGAATTACTTATAAGATGCGCATACCCGGAACTATCAGTCCCTTTCTTTAAGACGATACCTAACATTTAAAGTAAAAAAAAAAGGTGTTTGTTTCTCCTATATAACTAAGTATTTGCCCTCGAACTCTGAATAATGCTATAAATAACGGGAAACACCTGAAATCCAAACATCTTGGCTCTAATTTGGAATCCAATTCCTGAGAAATGATGCACTGATAAATTGTTTCACTGTTCCTAGAGGCCCAAAAACGTGACAAACTGAAGGGAATCTGAAGCACGTAGCTGATGATTTTTATCCAATTCTCACTGAACAATTAGACCTAAGGTTTCTTTCGCCACGATTTTACTTTCACCAAGGCCGTTTCCATAGTAATAAATTTTTACATCACGATATTCGAAAGAAGATTTTCACGATTCGTTGATATTTTTTGTAGGTTTTTGCTTTTTTAAAATATCTACCTCTTCACTTCCTGGCAAAATTACTGAATGATAACATTGTTACCAGGCGGATTTATGCTTCACGATTACCACAAACACCAAATAGTATTTTATTTATACCTTGGTTTATAAATGGTCTTGGAATCACGTGATATAATAGTTTATATATATTTTTGCCCAGTTTCTCCTTTAGTGCACATATATACAAGTATTAGTAAAGAATTTCTCGCTAAATAAAAAAGCTATGTAGGGTTGTCTACTGAACTTGAAAAAGAACCAAATAAGATAGGGATGGAAATGGACGTATCACTTGATTCAGCTAATGATCACATCGACTTTACATTGATAATAAAATCCCTACATTACTGGCTTCCCCATTTTGTCTATCGAAAGCTTTGTGTTTGAATAGAATCTCAGCTTTCATCGTTATACCTTTCCTTTAGTTAACTTTAGAATACTACTTTTATGGCTATTGTACAATAAAGTAACATCTTACGATTGGAAATTCTGGCTCTATTTGTTTTGCCAGTTAGGAAGCCAGTAATGTTGGAATTAATGTTAGACCTTCATCACTAGAATTCTAACTTCAGCTTAGATATTCATGGAGAGATGCATGTTGAATGAAACTACGTCCTAATGGAAAATTGCAGAAGAGTTTTAAAAATGAGATTTAAACCTTACACTTGGGAAAAGTTAACCTATGAAGCAAAAATCAGCTGGTCTATATACTTAAAAAAATAAAGCAGAATTATAATTCCATAAAAGGATTTTTTATATCATCAGGCTGTGAAACTGAAAGCCGTTACACAATATAAAGCCATTTCATAGAATTGATATCTATTTTATTTGTGGATGCAAGATATGAACAGGAAATTTCCAATATACTTGTCCTGCTGGAGATGATTTATATATTAATATTTGTTATTACTTGAAAGTTTATTAATGGTTTGTTTGTTCAATTAGAATTTTACTCATAGTTACACAAAGGCTGTCTACTCATAGAGATCTCTAATTTTGAACTCAGTCATTCAAAAGGGGGGTAGGTAGCAAGTAAACAATAACCATCGTCAATTCTTGGGCTACCCTCTAGCCGAATAGTGAGATTTGATCAACGTCTTCAAAGTGCGAAGCACGTTTTGGCGGCAACGAGGTGTATTACAGCGTAGAGATGTATACACATAAACGTGCTTTAAGTATGAATTATTAGGACCTCAAAAAATGGGGAAGAAATTACATGTGGAAACAAACAAAAAATTCACTTTTTTCACACATAATTTTCGTCTAATCACAATTAAACTTCTCAGATTGGAGAAAGGAAAGGATTTGTTTGTTTGTTTGGAATTAAGCACAAAGCAACAAAATGGGCTATCTGTGCTCTGTCCACCACGGGTATCGAAACCCGGTTTCTAGCGTTGTAAGTCCGCAGACATGCCGCTGTGCCACTGAGGGGCGAATGGAAAGGAACAGAGGTACTGGAGAACGCCTTTAAAGGAACTGATTCACCTTAGGGCTATCTATGTAGTACAAAATTCACACAAGGCAGAGGTATCAATTACTTGCTTACTGTATGATAGTACCCAGTTGATGGTTGGAATGTGACCCTGAAACATTGCCAACATTAACTGACCTTGCCGCTGGGCCTTAAACACTCTTCAACTTGTCTAGAGGTAGAAAAACACAAGGCATATTGTGTAACTGTCTCGAGTTGTTTTCTCAAGAAAATTCCTTTTAATAATGAATTAAGATACTGGTGAATGAGGTACTGTCATAAACATGGCTAACAAAAACAGGTAAGGCTATGATTGTTCTAATACGTATATACTTCTGCGTAAGCGCTATAATATGAACTCTACATGCCAATGTTGAAATTAACAGTGGTGTTGTCAGCGTCAAATTTCTAAGTAGTCAATGGGTGGGGTTAAGTAAATAACTGGAATACCGTTAGATTATCTAAGAGAAATAACTTTTTTTTATCAGCAACATTGGTCAGAATCCAAATAAAACTTTTGTTGCTGTTGGCTTGTTTGTTTCTGTACCTTCACAATAACTAAAAAAAAGGAGAAAAATAGAACATTAACAAGCATTACACAATAAATGTTTCAAAGCTGTAACATGAGATGTTAAAGTCGGTTACGAGGTGTGTAACTACTTGTTTCATAATTTAATCTTCAAAGTTTAAAATTAAAACTCACAGAATTTTAATCTGACAAAATGGTTATTTTAACTATCTTATTAACAAAGAAACTATTTCAAACGCATCTAATGCTAGCAATTTTATAACATTTCGCGATTGTCAAACTGAAGAATGTAAACTGATTAATATAACGTTTTATATTGACTAAAGAGGATTAATCCAACAGACGTAACATTATACTGTGCAGTCAAAACTCACGTGTTGACAATAGCATCATGTATACTTTAACAAAACAAAAAGACTGTGGTGGGAGAAAAAGATGTTTAAAAAGAACGAGCAATACGTAAGTAGTAACAGTAAATCGTTAAAATAAGACAGAAGAACAAGATAGGATGAGTTATTTAATATACTGTAAGCTTCGAAAAGCGATTTTAACCTTTAATAATTTATCTAAAGGTGGTCCGAGCGCAGCCTAGGACTTGGATCCGAGGGTCTTGGGTTCGAGACGTGATGCTACCAATGCTCTTTGCACTTTCAGCTGAGGAAGCTATGTACAAGAGCGAAAGACAATCCTACTACTCAGTTAAAATTTACCAAATCAAGTATTAAGAGCTGCCGAGTAGTTATCTTCCCTCTATTCAGCGGTTCAAAATTAGAGACTGCTATGTCTGAACAGTAGGGTTTCTTTTCTGACTCGATCGTTCAGCATTGTGTGCATAAGTTGTCATTCAGGTAAACAAACAAACAAACTATTTTTGTTCCCACTTTTTGAACTTGTGAATAATTGTTGTTGTCTCTTATTGATATTTTGGAGTGTCTTTACTAAAAGAAATGTTTTAGACGTCTAATCTTATTAATGACGAAACTGCCATACATTTGAAATTACCAATGCAATGCACATAAAAAAATCAAAGTTCTAATAACAGTTTCAATCGAACGATTCCATGACACGATGTTAATCGTCTTTTGTTTTCAGCTATACTTCTTTTTTTCAGCAATCCATGATAACTTAATATAAACATTTCATATTGTTTTATTTTCAATTACATAGCTCATACACTACGTTGTAAACAAGCATCCTCATTATTATTTTAAGCCTCGGCGAGTTTTGAAATACATCAGTCCACTTTCTTTGAAATTGCTTGGTAAACTTAACAACGCATACCTCGGAGAAAGGTGAGTCCATAAACATCTTATTCATTAAAAATTCATTATTTCGATTGATGTGAGTATGTTTTGCACATTATTATTTCTGTTCTGGATTACCCTATAAAAGTAACTGAAACGAGCACTTTTACATTCTTAAAAAGAAATAAGCGTGATTTCACACTTTTATGGGTGTGAAGTACTAAAGCTACACTCAAAATTCATACTCTTCGTCAGAAACTGATTTTACACCTACAGTAAGTAACATTATGAAATGTTAAATAGCAGTATGTTAAAGAAGCAATACTTCATACAAATGTAAGCTAAATTGTAATAATATACATGTTAAATACTTCATACAAATGTAAGCTAAATCGTAATAATATACATGTTAAATACTTCAAACAAATGTAAGCTAAATCGTAATAATATACATGTTAAATACTTCAAACAAATGTAAGCTAAATCATAATAATATACATGTTAAATACTTCATACAAATGTAAGCTAAATTGTAATAATATACATGTTAAATACTTCATACAAATGTAAGATAAATCGTAATAATATACATGTTAAATACTTCATACAAATGTAAGCTAAATCATAATAATATACATGTTAAATACTTCATACAAATGTAAGCTAAATCGTAATAATATACATGTTAAATACTTCAAACAAATGTAAGCTAAATCGTAATAATATACATGTGAAATACTTCATACAAATGTAAGCTAAATCGTAATAATATACACGTGAAATACTTCATACAAATGTAAGCTAAATCGTAATAATATACACGTGAAATACTTCATACAAATGTAAGCTAAATCGTAATAATATACATGTGAAATAAAACTTTCTACTACAACTGTTTTTTTTTTAATTCATGTTACTTAGATGTCTTCCATTATGTTTAAGCTCACATCTTTACATTGTAGGAGTATGAACTGTTATTTCTTCTAAATTTACATATTTATAGGTGTGAATTCTCTTCCCGTCAATAACAAAGGGTGTTTCTGTTGGAATCGCAAACACATTTTTTTTTCTCAAGAGTGGCATGGAACAAGAAAACTACCTAAGTTCGTATGCTTTTCTTTGCATAAGTTTTTCACTATCATATATTTTCTTAGAAGTTTTCCACTTAGTGAATTTAATGTATTACTTTACATTTGAATTTTTATTTTTCGTATTGATAACTATTATACAAAAATGTTTATATACATATTGTGCTTATGTTTTTTCCCACATCATTTGTTAAGTTCTGTCTGTTTTCGTAAGTGTACCTTGGGTAAGATACGTCATTATATATTTAATAATATTTTAATTATCTACTACGAAGTTTACCCATCAGAAAAGGCAAGAAGGGAACTATAGATCTGTTTTTTTTGTTGTTGTTTTTTTACGCTACATAACCTCAGTAACATAAATTATCCATAACATATATCAACTACACGTACATATAATCGACTTCATATTCAGGGTATTGATCAACGCCATTACGACTAATGCTGTAACTACTTAGAATTAAGAACCATACAAGAGGCAGAGGTCCAAATAAAACAGCCATTTGACGAATCTTTTACAGTAACAGGTAAAGTGTCTAAATGAAAATAACTGAACCGTAGTACAGAGGAAACAAAGTAAATGAGATTTTGAAAACTATTGCTGTGATTAAAATTGTGTATTTATCTATTCGTGTATATCTATTCGATTATATAATGTAGAAAATGTATATATATTTTTTGCACATAATACTGTGAAATAAGTAACAACTCTCACTATCACAAATTGGTTAATCCCATGTGGATTAATTTTTATTGTGTTTTTGTAGATGAGTAGAATTCGGTGCAGAAACCTTCAAGTCAGTCCAAACTTTGTTCATATTTGTACTAAATATATGTACAAAACTTGGAAGATTGAGTATTGTTTTAATACTCTGGGCGAGGACAGTATATTTTCTTTTGTTGTTTGCAAACAGGGTGTTGGTTCTCAGTTGTTTTTACCTTTAATTTCAACGAACTTCCAAAACACACAATATCACATCCGCTAGAGCTCTTAATTCACAGTTTATATAGTACTTTTATCAATCTTTTTCTTGGTATGGACCTGTAATTTCATGAGGGCGTGCATATCAAGAAACCTGTTCTATGCGGTTGCTAATATTGTTTTTACATTTAAATCCAATTCAGAGATAAAATTCAAGAAAATGCCAAGCTAGCCATCCGACTTTCTGTGGATAGTTATCTTTACTGAGAACCAAAAACTTTGTCATTTGTCCAACGAATAGTCGCTCTCACGCTTTACGGTGGGTATCTCAACTGCATAAAAGCATAACTTTTGCTTCATTCGTATATAAAAATATATAAAAAGTGTACAAATCACTTTATTACGTGCCCCCCCCCCCCAA
>NW_013666222.1:356775-365386 GCF_000517525.1 Limulus polyphemus
CACTTTATTACGTGCCCCCCCCCCAATGGCACAGCGGCATGTCTGCGGAATTACAACGCTAGAAACCGGATTTCGATACCTATGGTGGGCAGAGCACAGATAGCCCATTGTGTAGCTTTGTGCTTAACTTCAAACAACAACTTTATCACGTGGCCATCCTAGTAGTATGAATACAAGTGACATAGAAATAATATCAAAGTACGGGAAAATATACATACTTTTACAAAGATACGAGTTAATGAAACAATATACTGCCACATATCATACATATTTAGTACACAGGTCGTGTCTGCTTACAGGCAAGAGGCATGCAAGTAATCTAACACATAAAATGTTTAATTCCCCAAAGTGTCGGTTTGCGTGCGAGAAAAAAAAAGACGAGGTCATCCAAAGGAAGAATTATCTTGCGCAAGAACAAAATTTAAGGTCTTGTAAATTGAACGTATCGGTTCATTCTAAATAAATGCAACAACACGTAAAACTCAGAAGAAGAAGAAAACAAAATAAGAGTTTAACCAACCTTTGTGTGCAAAAAGGCCAAACTTTTGTTGACATTTTCTATTTTATGAACTCGCATTTTTCCATGATTTGGCTTTCCGAGCTTTTCTCCGGAAATAATCTCCAAAAGTTTTAGCAGTTTCTTCCCGTCTGTCAGGTCGGTGAACAGATCTTCCACCTCCATCCTCGCCTGCAAATGTAATGAAAACAACAAAGATGGGCAGATTATCGGGCATACAAATGTACTCGAACATGTTTCAATACATAGAGAAATCCTCCTTTATACATTTCAATTAAATGTATTTCGATAACTAGTGCAAGCAGTGCAGTTGGAAGAAAACGAAAATATTCATAATGGTATCACAAAATAGGGTATAAAACTTAACTTAAGAATATTAAAACAAGTATAATATAAATGTTTTATTGGCAATTTGCAATTCCACTATAGGGTTACTTCCATCAAATTGTGATATGTGTTTTTTAACGGCTAATGAAAGTGTTTCAACCAGATTGGGTTTAACTCACCATCAGTGCATGTCACTTGATTTTAAATACAGCACGACTAATGAAAGTGTTTCAACCAGATTGGCTTTAACTCACCATCAGTGCATGTCACTTGATTTTAAATACAGCACGACTAATGAAAGTGTTTCAACCAGATTGGCTTTAACTCACCATCAGTTCATTTTACTTGATTTTAAATACAGCACGACTAATGAAAGTGTTTCAACCAGATTGGCTTTAACTCACCATCAGTGCATTTTACTTGATTTTAAATACAGTACGACTAATGAAAGTGTTTCAACCAGATTGGCTTGAACTCACCATCAGTGCATTTCACTTGATTTTAAACAACTACAATAGTAACTGATGCTTAAAGACATACTTAGACACGCTACACGCTGCTACACAATAGTGTAATAACACAGTAGTTTAAGCCAGTTTTTGCAAGAGTATTTAACGTCGGAAATATTTACAATATCCACTATACATATTTACCGCCAGTTATACTTTTATTGTACATGTGCATGAACGTTTAAGGGAGTTATAATTGATTTTATATATGAATGATATTTAACGTTGGTATAATGTTTCATTGCACATAATTAATAACATCTAAGTCAGTTACGAACTCTTACAAAATATTAAAGGACAAGATTTTAGAGTTACATTGTTCAGCCAAATGAACAACAGCTGAATTAAGAGTATATTTTTAAGAGCATAACCTATTCACCGAATATAATCAAACACTTTCCTTGACAGTGTACTGGTTGTTGTAATGTTTTGCAACATAAGTACCATCAAATTTAAAGTGGTCAAAATTAGGGTATTACTCAATCAACTCGTCTGAAAAAAAATATCTTTTGGCCAAAAAAAAAAAAAAGATACTCGCTAGCTTTTCTTTTCTCTAACTTTGATACAAACTCTGTACCTGTAGAGTAGAGTATACTTGAATTCAATCGGCGGACGACGTTAAGGGAACTCTATCACGATCCTCAGACAGTAAAGCCTGAGTTGACTGCCTTCCGGGTTAAGGCGTTGACGTTCACAACTTCAATGGGACTCTGGAGCGTTCTATCAGACTCATATCAGGATCTATTGCTGTACAATCCATAGCCTCTATCGTTCTTATTCAGGGTAGTACAAAATCATCTCGTTAGTATATAATACTACACATTATCTTGTACACTGAGGTAAGTTCATACAATTGAAAATAAAACAACGTCAACATATTGCCAAGCAGTAGATTATCCCACTTGAATCACAGTAAGAACTGTATGTCCACTCATAGTAATGTATCTCCAAAACGATCACATTCTAAAATGTTGCACTGACTATATTATCCATATCTGGCTTTCCAGACTCGAACACGTCAGTCATTAACAGAAACATGAATCTGTCTTATCTGTAAATAAGACAGGCGCTCAATGGCGCTGTTGCTAAGAGAGTCTCCACAGAAGTCCTTGTGGTGCTTTTCACTGAAATGTAGGGCAGAAGCAAGTTAGTCTCGACCTTAAGCCAGATCATGAGGGACCACTAGGTACTACTGTCTTGAAGTCCATATTAAATCCATGGTTAGCAGGTTAGTCTCGACCTTAAGCCAGATCATGAGGGACCACTAGGTACTACTGTCTTGAAGGACTAAAGGTTCAAAATGATCATGACATGCAGATAGAGGTCACTATATAGGGTAGTTAACTCTCCTAAAGTTCATCTAGATTGTCTAGTGTATGGGCTAGATATCTAATAGTGTATCCATGACCTTAGTGTACTGGATAGCTGTCTAACAGTGTATCATTGACTTTAGTGTACGGGCCAGATGTCTAATAGTGTATTCATGACCTTTTTGCTATGGGCGAGATGTCTAATAGTGTATCCATGATCTTGCTACTACGGGCTAGATGTCTAATAGTGTATCCATGACCTTATTGCTATGGGCCAAGATAAAATGAGAGGCCACTTGTCTCGGTGGTTGTTTGGTTTAGAATACTTGAACAGCTCTGACAAGATGTATTTCCGTCAAACACCGACAGGTAATATTGTTGATTATACGGGAATAGTAGCTCAAACAGAAGCTATTATCGAAAAGTCAGATGATTAAAAGAAAGACGAAATGATGGTGCAGTCTTTTCAGCGCAGGTAGAACGTATAAAAGGCGCCGAAACAATAAGGTATTCTTACCATATCATCATTAAAACGTAAAAATAATGAATGATATATGAATTCTGAAATTGGAGCCAAGTTCAATTTTCCATTTAATGTTTCCCCGTAAGGTTTCAATATGAATGTAATTTGAACGTCCGATCTGTTTTTTGTTTTTTTTACACACGGATAAACATTTAGTGTCTGTTACATGCATGTACATGAATATACATAAAATTAATTGATTGATAACTCATTTTAAATATGTTATACTTTTCTTTTTGTATAAGTATGATATAAAATAGTATTATATGGTCTGTTGGTTCAGTTTCCTGCCCAAGCAACTGATTTGTTGTGCATTTCCCACAATATAACGTAAGATTCTACACAAGCTACAGAGACATGTGGATACTTTTTTGTATGGAAAGCCTTTACGAAACGTGAAATCGTGCATAAAGTGAACCTTCCACATACCATGACACCTCACACAAAACAAAGAGCCAGACATTTTCTGCGTGTTTGG
This sequence comes from Limulus polyphemus, assembly GCF_000517525.1. NCBI lineage: Eukaryota > Metazoa > Arthropoda > Merostomata > Xiphosura > Limulidae > Limulus > Limulus polyphemus. The sequence continues at coordinate 360,440 of NW_013666222.1, forward strand.
ACTCAACCCTGCACATGAGTGAACGTAATATGCCCAAAAAGCCTACAGTATGCATGTTTTGAAGTCACAGGTTGCACACTGGGGCTTCATGTTGTTGTAAGGCTGCTTAACAATGGAGTTTACAGATGTTACAATGTCATTGAATGTGCTTCTGTCATTCCTACATGTACGTAACAACTGTACCTGTGTTTTTCTGAAAATCGACCATATAGAAAAACAAAAACGTTACAACTTGCAACTTATACCGGGTTTAATATAATTTAAAATGCCTTCCTAGGGGGCTGCAATAGAAGATGATTTTTTTTCTGTTAACTGACGTTATTTTGTTCGCGACAGATCACGTATTTGAGTTTAAAATAAACATAGAAGCATACTTCTTCTTGCCAAAAAAAAAATATAAAAAAAATCCTGTAATGTAGACATTATGTAAAGCATGTACTCGTTATGAGTATTTTTGGAGTATAAAACAAGATGCACAAAAAGCTATTTTCATCCATTTCAACATTCACATTTTATTTAACAGATGGACCTATAAATGATCATGGCCAGAAAGAAGCAGATATATATTTTACTTATTATCGATTATTGAAATCACACTCGGTTAAAAAGGTATACAGCGGAAATATTATAGTATGTAGTATAAGGGTTCAGCAATATTATGCCATCTTCCACGTCAGAACTATTCGAACCGCAGTTACTGATTGTCAGTGGAAGAGCTACAATATTAAAATGAGAAGGACGTTTCAAACCTCATGTTTCATCCATCATACTAATAAAAAAAGGCTAAAGTAACAAATCTGCAGTAGTTATACGTCAGTTCCATATTCGAAACTACTGGAAAGTTTGACATCGAATTACTTAAGAATGTCCCCTGATAAATCAGCGGTAAGTTTATAGACTTACAACGCTAAAATTCGGGGTTTAATTTCTCGTAGTGGATAGAGTGGAGACAGCTTGATGTTTCGCTCTGTATTAAAATTAACCTAAGTACTTCAGAAAGCAAAAGATATATGCATCTCAAGTTGTTTACTTTTCATAAGAGTCAAGTACTTTAAACTATTTTGCAAATGTAATATATATAAGCTAAAGATATATAGTAGTAAACAAGCGCCTCCAATGGCAATTACTTTTTCCCTCATCTGTTATTACCAGTTTTAGCTTACATTATTATTGAACAATCAACTTTGTAGGAGAATAGGCCAGATTATTTTTTTTTGCCAAATAAAAAGTTGCACAAACCCTAAATTATCATCAGGATTATGCAGTAAGTTATGAAACAAAACAATTTGAGACAAAATGATAGCAATCCTAGGTGGACAAAGGCCTGAAGTAATACTTTCTGTCCTTCCAGTATACAAAGTAAAACAATACCAACAGTTCCCATATATTTTCACCCCAGAATCGGCAAAATCTTTGTAAAAAACTTAAAGCCAATCGGAGCATATAAGCATATAGTCCATATAGATATGAAGAACACAAAATGTTGATTATTTTATGGAAGCCAGCAGTTGGGAACCACTTTAGTTACACTATGAACTCATGTTTCCAATGTTTCTAATCCTGTTAGTGTGAGAACCCACAATCACAAGAATTACCAGCTCACCACTTGAAAAATGTGTTCATGGGGAATGCTTAACTATAAATCAGCAACTTAACATTTCTGTTCCTGAAGATGAAAAGGAAGACCTGATGATAGGAAAAGCAGCTTCTAATGTTCTTGAACCAGGCTCTTCAGTTAAACTTAAGATTGTGTTCTGTTCATTTGTTATTGAAGAAGGCAATATGGATTTCCAAGTTGTTACACAAAATAATTCTGAACCACTGGTTACTCTTTATGCAAAAGGCATTGGACTGGAAATTCTTTTTAAAAGCCCAGCCTTCTATAGTGGATTTCAAAATATGTATGCAAGACCACACTTATGAAATCAATGTAATTTTATTCAGTAGTGACAAGATAAAGAGACGTGTTAAGTGAAAAGTACCAGCTGTACTGCAAAATCACTTACAAGTTCAACCAGAGCACACTTTTGTACAAGCTAATAGACAAAGTGAAGTCTTACATCAATTTACATCAAACTTATTACATTATATTGATATTCCTTGCTCTACTAACATCACCTGATCTGACATTTGACCTTGAAGAATTCAACTTTGGGTAATGTACTAGTCAATGTGTCCCCCAGTAAATCAGCAGTAAGTTTATAGACTTACTATGCTAAAATCTGAGTTCAGTTATCCATGGTGGATAAAGCACATATATATACTCGTTGGTAAAAGAGTAGCCCAAGAGTTGGCGGTGGGTGGTGATAACTAGCTGCCTTCCCTCTAGTCTTACACTGCTAAATTAGGGACGGCTAGCACAGATAGCCCTCGTGTAGCTTTGCACAAAATTCAAAACAAACAAACAACCAACCACTAGCTGGAGAGACTATAGGATTGGATGCAATACTATCACCTTTTAAGGCAAGTGAATAACAGTGTTCACTTTATTGTAGGACTCTGACAAGCAAACAGTTTAATCTAAAAAGTACTGGTCAATGAGTACAACTACCACTAGTCATTTCTTCTCCTGTTGTCCATTTACTACCAACTTCACTGAATCACTATAGAAATGTGACAGTTCATCTGAAACAGCTATCACTTTCTAAAAAATCTGACTGTTTGACTAAAAGTCATGTTTCATATGAGTTTGTTGTTATATGAAAAGCTATCACTTTCTAAAAAATCTGACTGTTTGACTAAAAGTCATGTTTCATATGAGTTTGTTGTACTCAAAGGCGCAACAACAACAATTTGATCTCTTGTTGGAACTTTTGAAAAAAAGAAACATTAAGATTATTGTAACCTTCCACCCAAAACAAAATAAAGCTGAAGAGAAAATAGAAGCAGCAAAACTAGAAACAGAAAAAGAGAAGTTGAGAAGTGTTTGAAAGAGAAGATGCACCTACAACAACAGCTCATGAAAGAGAAAGAAGCACAGCAGCATATATCACAGAAAGCAAAAAACTGGCTTTAATCATAGAGATTGAAGATTTTGCCCATCTTCATGAAGCTAGGCCTATGAAAGCTGTGTAACTAGAAGTACCCATTTGTAAAAGAATCATTTAGGCTTTTAAGTTCATTGATCAGTGAACAATCTTTACAATAGTTTCGTTTTGAGTTTACTTACTAATTAAGTATATTGTATTACAATTTACAGCTTTTACAGTAAGTAAGATTTGTTTTTAGAACAGGTATGATGTTTAGGTCACTGATGCAATCATTCTCAAGTACACAAGAATGATCGCACCAGTGATCAAAACGTCGTACCTGTTAAAAAACAAATCTTACTTACTGTAAAAGCTGTAAATTGTAATAAAAAAAAACAGTCTTTACAAGATTAATTCTTGTGGTATCATCAAACCTGGTAAGTATGTTGACCATGTGGTTAGCTTCTAACCTGATAATCTGAACCATCCACATTGGAAGGAAATATTGTTATTGCTACTAAAGATGATGGAAAGCTTGTTATTCCTGTAATACCTAGGCCAGCAAAGTGTATTCTGGTATTTGACCCTCCAGACCTCAACATGTGTGAATTGTATGTTAGAGAATTCGGTTTTAAGAATATTGCTTTTAACTACAAGGTCTAAAAAGGCTACATTTATCTTTAAAAAACGTATAACAATTGGAACATAATTTTCCTAAGCAAAACCATTGAGCTGTCAAAGAGAAAAAATAATTATTTAGTTTTCCCAGTGTTAAGCGTTCGGGTATTATAATACACGATTCTTCGTGACTTGAAGTATATTAATATTCAACTGACCTCAACAGATTTTAGTACCGAAACATTCTAAAAGGTGTCTAAAATGTTTAGAATAAACTGATTTGGGTATTGCATACGACTGATCCAAAACTACAGATACAACACTCCAGAAGGATTTTAAGTCATAGACAAAAATAACGCCCATTACTTTTCTAGGCCATTAACAACAGTAGTTTATATGACGATTCTAGTTCGTTAAAAACAGAATTTCACATTATTTTTCCAGTTCGTTAAGAACAATACTACCTCTGACTATTATACTTTGTTAGCAACAATACTCTCCATGGCGATTAAAATTTGTTAACTTCAGAACTTTAAAATGGTGATTCTAGTTTTCTAACAACGGCAATAGTATTTCTCAAGAAAAGTCCAATTTTTGAACATCGGTGTTCTGCATGATGTTTCTAGTTCATGAAGGACAATACTTCAGGACTAATGGTTACCTTTCTGGGAAAACAAAAGTTCCTTTCGAGTTCTCGCACAAATAAAACGTGGCGAACTAACTGTTACCTTTCTAGGAAAATAAAACTTCCTCTCGAGTTCTTGCATAATTAAAATACGGTGGGTTGATGGATACCTTTTTGAGGAAACAAAACTTTTGAGTTATCGCAAACATAAAACATGGCGGACTGGTGATTGCTCGACTGAAGGCATGGAGATGATTTGAAGCAGCTAAGTTGCACGAGGGTGAATAAAAAAAAAAGAGCTCGATGTGATAGTTTTTGGCTCGAAAGGGTTCGGAATTAGTTCACAAGCACGACTTAGAAATTCACTCAGGAATAAACATATGCGTATATATCAAATACGTGACCACGAAGCCAGCCCACCTGCTCGTAGCTTTCAGTGCAGTAGGTTTCGCACACAAACCTTCATAGACAAGTTACAAAACTGATCATGTTTTCGTATTATTTGAAAAGCGCTTATTAATTCATTACCCAAATGCTTCGAGTAACACCAAATGTGTGATTTAATATGACCTTCCGATCACAGCAAGCTACCTACTTAGATCAAAAATCAAAATCAACTCAGCAATGAGTATAACTAATTAAATATACTGTTATTTCTTATTTTCATTAGGTAATTAACTGTTAACAATAATTTCGATCATAAAGGCGTAAACTCATTAATTTGTTTGTTTGTTT
>NW_013666222.1:366438-388080 GCF_000517525.1 Limulus polyphemus
ATTATAACGCCCACACGCTGAAAGGGCGAGCATGTTTTGGTGGGATGGGGATTCGAACCCGCGACCCTCAGATTGCGAGTCGAGCGCCTTATCCACCTGGCCATGCCGGGCCGAACTCATTAATATCTCACGAGGTTTCGCCAGCTTGGGAGACTTAGATTAGTCCTAAATCAATATACTAAGCAAAAATTGTTGTATAAAAAAAAGTACAATAATAAAACTAGATATGTTAAACAATATCGTTATGAAAGTAACATCAAAGAAATAATAAAAGTATACCCCATTTACGGCATACAAAATATTAGTTATTAGCTTCAAACATTCTCGTAGATTAATGTTGGTTGAACAAGGTAACATCAGTGCAAACGTGTGTAAATAAAACTACACAATCCTCGCTAATAACGTTTTGTGCTCAATAAAAACCTATTAATGCTCCGACAGTGTAACGTTGTGTAAATATAACCATACATAAAAATTACAGAATTTGGTTGTAAGTATACCTGTTAAACAACTGCAAGATAATGAAGGTTTTCTATATTCTAGGTAAAACAAGACACAACTGCTGTTATTAAATAATGTCAATGGCACCCCTGAATTCATTTTTATCCAAAACAAAGTGTCAGGTGGTGAGTCATGTGATCTGATGTGCACATTTTAGTTGCATATACATATGAAGAAAACGCAGTATACTTTCAGATACCAGTTTAAATAATGCAATTTGTGTAAAGAGATACAGATTGCAAGTGAAACATCTCGTTAACCAAACAAAGACATCTGGATGTTTCAATTATATTAAGGACAAGTCGCTACAGAATGGCTAAAAGTCCCACAAACTGTGGTTACCGACATGTGAACTTGCTTTCAAACCGTCAATAAAACAGGCAGAGACACTTATATGCTAATGTGAATGTCATATAAGACAGAGATGCTTCTAGCAATGATTTAGAACTGGAAGAAACTGATGGAAGAGTGAGTTATATTACTCCAGCAACTCTTTGATCCTCTCATTTTATCTTTGTGATATAGATGTAATACTTGCATTAATGTTCAAGGTGGTAATATGCCTTACTAAAATATGTTTTATGATCACGTATTGAACATCAGTATTTTACATGATGATTTTAGTTCATGAAGAACAGTACTTCAGGACTAATGGTTACCTTTTTGAGAAAAATAAAACTTCTCGAGTTCTTACACAAATAAAACATGGTGGTCTAATGATTACCTTTCTGGGAAAATAAAACTGCCTCTCGAGTTCTCGCAATAAATAAAACATTGTGGTCTAATGGTTATCTTTCTGGGAAAATAAAAACTGCCTCTCGAGTTCTCGCAATAAATAAAACATGGTGGTCTAATGGTTACCTTTCTGGGAAAATAAAACTGCATCTCGAGTTCTCGCAATAAAAAAAACATGGGGGTCTATTGGTTACCTTTCTGGGAAAATAAAACTTTCTCTCGAGTTCTCGCAATAAATAAAACACGGTGGATTGATGGGTAGTTTTTGAGAAAACAAAACTTTCAAATTCTCGCATAGATAAAACATGGCGGACTGGTGATTGCTCGAGTGAAGGCATGGGGGTGATTTGAAGCAGCTAAGTTGCACGAGGGTGAATAAAACCTCAAACCGCAGATGCTTATCTTATGTAGTTCTCATTCTATTCTATTATCAAAGTGGTTCAATAATTTATGGACATCCTGGATTTACTTCCAAAGACCGACATCTAGAATGCTTTATGCGTAAGTAGAAACTCAGAACAGACAGAATTTGCATCCCTTAAAAGTTCTGTAGCATTTCGCCACAGCTCTTTTCACGACTTGACTCAAGAATAACATAAATACCTTTTTATAATTATTGTTTAACGTCAAGACTTTTAACATGTACAATCTCTTAGAATATCTTGCGAAAAGTATTAACACAGATCTGTAGTAATTTAAATGGAATATAACGTATCACTTTTTTAATCCAGAATCAATATATCCTATCCTTTGGCTTTTCTTGTGTCATCTCATGTCTTTAAATCCCTGTTTTGAAACTTAAATCTGAGCTTTTAGCACTGTGGTATTTCAATTAATGAAAACTTTGAAATAATTTTGTTTCTAATGGTAATCAGTATAATAAAAGTCGCTCTTTTGTTTTTTTATATTTTAATTTTATCGTGTATCTTCATTTTTGGTAGCAAAATTTTATTCCAATTAGAAGCACGTGATCATAAAAAAGTGGTATAACATGATGTATATAGCTCAGCAACTACTGAGGCAGCGTCAGGATAGCCTACAATCTCAGTAACTACTATGGATTCTGGGAGCATCCTCAGGATAGGCTATGCTCTCAGCAAGTACTATGAAAGTATGGGGCGTATTTAAGCTGGTTAGTCTTAAAAATCTAGTTGAAAGTCCAATATAAATATATATGTATCAAATATGTGTATAACTTTCTATTTGTTGAAGCTTTCGTAGCTTGTTTGTTTGTTTGTAATTAAGTACAAAGCTACACAATGGGCTATCTGTGCTCTGCCAACCACGGGTATCGAAACCCGTATCCTACACATACCGCTGTGCCACTGGGGGGGGGGGGGCTCGTAGATTGTGTAGGGCAATATAATCACTGCCATATAATATAGAGAAAGAAGGTATGTAGTCACTAAATTTTAATCATCGTTGTTGGCATTCTCTAAAAGACTGGCTCCAACCAGTAAGTAGATCTACTGTTATAAACACTGGCTTATCATAATCAAAAGAATTATCTGAAGTCGGGTGGTGTTAAATCATTAATAGCCTGTAGCGTCATTTAGAGTGGATAGGAAAGCATATCTAAACTCGTTTTAAATTTTTCTTATTACAGTGATGACCAGGGAAAAGTGACGTCATTTTTACCAAGATGTCTCAGCGAGAAGACGCACTAAGGTTTGAAACGGGCCGTATTAAGGCTCTGCAAGAAGAACGTTTGTATATACAGAAGAAAACTTTCACAAAATGGATGAATTCGTTTCTTCAAAAGGTAAACCTTCTAAATGTATAGATAATACGTTCCAAAATTCAACATTAATATAAAGCACTTCTCACTAGCACGCTTTCTGTGCTCGTTAATTTTGAATATTTAATTTAGATAAATGTTTTTGCGGAAGATTACAGGTGGAAAAATGTAAAGAACTAAATTAGACCAGACCCACAATTTAAGTTCCTAAATCTAAGTTTCACACCGTTCTAAGTATTCATTTGTCTCAAATTAAACACCACACCTACTCTTATTCTCTCAAAGCTTAAATGTAGATAAAAGTAGCTGCTACTGCGTCTGAACAGAGACAAAATTATTTGAACATTAGCTCACTCACGTAATTGCAATAACTTTATCCAATCACTAATTACCTTGAATTATGAATAAGTCTAACGCTCAAATTTAGAATGAAACTTAACATGCATCCGTGTCCTGACACTGATTTTTACCATAGACTAGCCTTCTTCTTGTCTGTATCAGGTTTAGGTTTTTGTAGACCTGATAAGGTCAGTTACATTTGACCTCTTCCTCCCTCTTGTGCACGGTGGTTGATTACAGGATAATATTAGTTGAATTATTACAAGGCGGAGTTTCGCTAGATTATCCACGCACTTACTCTGACCCTTTTCATGGCCATGTCCATGTAGGTAATTTTAATAATATTAATAAGTTTAATACTCTTTTTCTTTATTCGTTAGTGTGGAAGTTCTACACAGCGCGAACAATTCCAGTTGTATTCTTAACAATTTTGTCAGTTTCAAATTTCTTAGCAAGCATTATGCATAAATACCAATTTTTACGCTATTATCGTAGTAACTTAAAACTAATGATGAATTGTGTGTCTAGCATGAGGTAGTCTTAATTTATGCATATTTCTAATGTAAATATTAACTGGGGAGAGGTTCTTAGGGTTATCTTCATCATGTATGCAGTAACGATCTAGTTCACATAATAATTCATTTTTTTTGCGCCAATTTTTCGCGAAATAATATAACAAGATATGTAGAAGTATATCAGATAGTTTCTAAATTTGCGTAATTGTGAATGAATTTTGATGATGTAGATCTTGGTACTTTATATGCTGTTGTAAGTTAGAAATTCTGTACTATTTGTAATTTTTCGTTTATCCATGCGGGACATGCATATTAGGTTACAGGACACATGTGTGTTATGTATATTCTGATTATGTTGATATTCCACTGTTTCTGCCCGTGAGACTCCTGGTATAGTTCGTGCGTTGCCAAACTTTGGTTTTAATATTATTAATGTGTTTGGAACACGTTCATTTTGAATCGTAGGTTAAGCCTAAGAACTTAGTCTGGAGAAGTGCTCCGTTCATATATAGTTCGGGTGGGTCTTTTTTATTTTGTTAGTTTTGTAGAAACTACTAATTGATTTTTTGGAGACAATTATTTTAATACGGAATTTTTGATAGTATTCGACTATTCTGTTTAATTGAGGTTGTATATTTGTATTTGCTATTTATGAAGAGGGAGCACTTTTCCAGACTGTCACATCATCTGCGAATTGTGAAGCGTATCCATGATTCGGATCCTTTAGAAGCATGTTGTTAACAAACATTGATGAATAGAATAGGACTAACCACCCCTCCTTGAGGGATGCCTGCCTCAGGAGTGAATGACTCCGAGAAAGTTTCCTCAACATTGATCTACATTTTCTGTTTTCCAAAAAGTTTAACAGCCAGAGAATAATATTGCACGGCAGTTCCATTTCTGCCATGCGGAACCTTAGACCATTGTGCCACACATTATCGATATCGAGAAAGCATGCGACAGTGCATTCTTTTTTTATTGAAATTGTCTACTACATTCAGTTAATCTAACTAAGTGATCTATTGTTTGTCCGAATTTTCTGAATCCATTTTGAATTTCGGGTAATTTAGATGTTATCTCCAAAAATATGGAGAATCTATTACTTACTATTCTCTCTATGATTTTGCCTGTGCAGCTGGTCAGGCTGATCGGACAGTAGCTGTTTGGTTTACTGGCTGGCTTTCATTCCAAGCACCTGGGATGTATCCAGATGTTAGCGATATGTTAAAAAGTGCTGTAAGGTGTTCAAACAATCTCTGAGTACCTTTTTTGAAGAGGATAGCTTGAATGCCATCTTTGTTTTTTGTTGCTTTTATTGCTTGTATAACCTCTATTTGTGTTATTTCTTTAATGATTTGGTATACTGTATGATTGTTGTCCTTATCGTCGTTTACTGCTTTGTTTATGTTTGTTGGGAATAGTGGTTTGTACATTTTTATGTTTTGTGTTACGTACTGACTGACCTCATTGTAAAAATGAGTATTCATATCCGGTTCATAGTGTGTTGGAAACGTATTTTGTAGTTGTTGTTTAAATGCTTAGGCTTTATCTTTGTTAATGTGTGCTGTTGTGTTATTAGTTTCAAGTGGTGGGTATGTGCGTGTTGTGTTTCCTGAATTTGTGAAGCGTTTTAGGTGTGTACAGAACTATTTGGCATCTGCTTTTTCATTTAGTTGGGAATAGTATTGGTCCCATTGTTCTTGTTTTAAGAGTTGAACTTCTGTTCTTATTTTGTTCCCGAGTATATTTATTTGGGTTTTGAGTGTTTGATCTCTAGTTTCCATAAATTGTCTTCGTAATTGGCGTTGTTTTTTGTCATTGTTTTTAGTTGTTTGTGTGGTTACCAAGTATGATTTAGTGTTGAGTGTTTATTTTTCAGTATGGTCTGTTGTGCGGCTATATTAAGGTACTCAGTGATTGTTTGTCAATATATATATCAGATGGGTTCGCGGCGCTATGGGTTATGAACTTTGGCAATATTTTATCCAGATGTGATGCTGTAAACATTCCAATTTGTTTTTTATAGTTATATTTTTACGGAGGAGATTGAAAACACACCAGATCAGTAGATGATCGCTATCCGAATCTTTTCCTACGTTAATGTTTAACATTTTTTGGCTCATATTGTGAGTTTAGACATAAATCTAGTATATCGCTACTGTTGTATGAAAAGGATGTATGGGTCGGAGTGGCATCATTTAGTAGACCAACGTTTATATCATCTATAACATTTAACAAATGTCTACCATTTTTATTAGTTTCCCTACATCCGAAGTTTAGGTATTTACTATTCAAATCACCTATGAATATAAAGGTTATATTATGAGAGTAGATGCTATTAATATTTAGGAGTTCTATATCTACGATTTTACGAGTAGTATATGCCTGCCAACGTTACATACATGGTATTATTTAAGTATATATATATCTATCACTACACACTCATTTGAAGTATTCATTCTCACTTCGCTCACTGATAAGCATGATTTATATAATAGAGCAATTCCTCTGCTGAGATCCTATTTATGTTCTCTGTCTTTTCTAATAGTTGAGTAACCCTATAACCTTGTATATTAGGTTTTGTTTTATCATTTCTTTTGGTTTGTTTAAATATGTTATGTCGGCGTCCGCTCTTCGTGTGTGCTGTTTTGTTATCATATACTAGTGTTGTTGCCCTTCGTACATATAACACGATAAGTGTTATATGTATAAGCCTTCCAATGATATGGAGTTTTTAGTTGATTCTGTAAATGTTATATAAACACATCTCAGTGGTTTACTTCACAAATATTTTTATAGAAAATCTGTGTTCTGGGTGAAACAATAAGTTAAGTAGTTGTCCTATCTTGAAAAGTATTTACTGGGCCAAGAACAACTGCAATTTAAATGTTTTCCTATCGTTTAGTCACTGAAACAGCAATAAAACATTTGTGGAAGCAATTAAGTACAAATGATAATTCGTTTTGTGAGCTAGTGTAAAATGAATTAGTATCCGCATACTTTCGTGTTCTTTTAACTTTAGATTAGTATGCCAAGGTTAGAGACTCAAATGCATACATTGGCAAATACACTACGACTGCCAATGTGCGATTCTCAACCTTGAGATTCTCAGTCGGTAAGGAATACGCCAGGAAAATTTTGTAATTATTTTCTTTAATAACAAAGATATAACATATGCAAGTTTTACCACTATTTTCGCTAAAATTGTTGATACTGTTTACACATGTATAAAATTTCTTTAATCTTTATTAGATTGTTGCCAGAGAGAGAGAGAGAATTTCAAACATAAAAAGTTACTTGAATTCACGAAGGGCAACAACACTAGTATATGATAACAAAAAGGCACACACAAACACGCGAAGAGCGGACGCATTCAAGAAACACCTACATAACATATTTAAAACACAAAACGACCACGATATGAATGACCACTACCAAAATAATGTAAATGCAACAACTGAACAAAATAAAGATATTTTCACACCTATATTTCCGATAACTATTCATCACAAACAATGGAAACAAGAACTACAAACATACTAAAACCACAGATAACCATAGCAATAAAACAAACTAAAAACAAGGCGCCAGGGAAAGTTTGTTTGTTTTTAATTAAGCACAAAGCAGCACAATGAGCTATCTGTGCTCCGCCCACCACGGGTATCGAAACCCAGTTTCTAGCGTTGTAAATCCGCAGACATATCGCTGTGCCACTGGGCTGCGCCAGGGGAAGACGGCATACAAGAAATTCTGCTCAAAAAAGGCAATCAGCTATTACTTTAACATCTAAAGGCACTTTCTAATCTCTCCCCTACATCAGGGTATATCTCTTCGAAGCAAGCGAATATTCTCGTGTTTTTACAGGAAGGAAGGAAAACCAGCAAATAAATCACAGAGCTACAAACCAATCAGCCAGACCAGCTGTGTAGGCAAAATTTTAAAAAGAGTAATAAGCAATAGATTAAATAAATATCTAGAAAGTAATTCAAAATTACCGGATATACAAAACGGTTTCAGGATATTTCCACAAACAACTGATCATCTAGTTAGATTAACTGAAACTTCAATAGATAGCTTTAATAAAAAAGGCAGTTGTCTGCCTGCTAGAATCGAGGGAAGGTTCTCGATACAATATGGCACTCAGGTCTTAGGTTCCAGATGTTATAGACGGAACTACCGCGAGGTATCGTTCGCTAGCTATCAAATGTTCTAGATAATGTTAGATAAATGTCGAGGGCCCCTACTCAGAGTATTTTACTCCTGGGGCAGATGTTCTTCATACTCTTAATCATGTATGTAAGCGACATACTATTAACTGATCCCAATTTCTATTTTACCTCACAATTCGCAGATGATGTAGCAATATAGAAGAGTTCTCAACCCCCCCCCCCCATAGTAGCCATAAACTTACAACCCGTTCTTACCAAATAGCAGAATACTGTCAAAAAACAGAATCAAAATTAATATCCCAAATACGTGTAATGGTAAAATTAAAGAAACTCCTTAAAAACAACCCAGAACTCTTTATCTTCACGGTTAGAAGTGTATCCGAAAATAATAAAGGCATATCGCCCAATAACATACTCGAGATATACAAACAATACATACGACCAGTGATAGAATATGCCTGTCCGGCATAGATCAACATAGCGCCATAGAAAATACCAACAAACTACAAAATTACAAAACACAATTCTCACATGTGCGTACAAAGCCCATGTTCAACAAGTTTCTTTTTCTTACCTAACTATGCTAACATACAACCACTTTGTGAGAGACTTCTGAACAGATCGTACACTTAGTTCCAGAAAAACCAACGTAAAAACGCACGCTGGACTGCTATATCATATATGATGGAAATGAGCCGAAGTACCCCTCATCTCTAAATATGTATTATAGGTATAGCAATCAGCCACCTACTGCTATACATACCTAATATATCATTTATGTAGTGTATACATTGTGTATACATTGTCAATATATATATAAGATATGCTACAAAATGAACAAGCACTGGAGTATATGGAACTAATACAGCAAAGTGTACACCAGTGCAAATGATGGCCCTGATAGGGGTATTGAAAATTACACAGTGATTTTAAAGTGATATCAACACCCTCATTTGTGCGATCGTTCACCATTTAATCAGTACAACAAAACATCTGTTAGGAGGGAAGGAAGAGATGGAATTCTCATACCTGATCCTCCTAGATCCCGATGAAGTGGTAGTCGTCACGAAGGGCAAGGAGTAAGAGGTCTGGATTGAACCTCATCCAACCAACTCGCGCACAACGACCAAAATATCGACACAGACGGGCAGATTATTTGTTTGTTTTTAATTCCGCGCAAAGCTACACGAGGACTATCTGCACTAGCCGTCCCTAAGTTAGCAGTGTAAGACTAGAGGAAAGGCAGCTAGTCATCACCACCCGCCGCCAACTCTTGGGCTACTCTTTTACCAACGAATAGTGGGATTGACCGTCACGGCTGAAAGGGTGAGCATGTTTGTGTGACGAGGATTCGAACCCGCGACCCTCAAATTGCGAGTCGAGCGCCCTAACCACCAGGCCATGCCGGACCTACCAGACAGGCAGACACGAAGAGCAAAGTGATTTATTGAACCAAAAATGACACCATCATAAAGGTTTTTTTGAAAATAGTACCGCAATAAATCTTATACCGAAAAAGACATTTTTCACTTCAATTTTATTTTTCAAATTTTGGATTTATGACGTTATAAAAATCCTATAGTCAGAATCAGAAGAAATTCTTACATTTGAGAGTACACGAATATTTTAATTGAAGTTCCATTGTTTTGTGTTTTTTGTGATAATATAAAACTAAATATCATAACAGGTATATTTTAGCTACTGTTTATAATGACTTAATGTTACAAATAATATTCTAAATTTCTTGTAAATACTCTAATTAATTTCGAGTTATTTTGAGAAAATAATAGTTAATTTGGATTAATTTGCTAAGTTAAAACTTTCGTTTTGAGTTTATTTAGTGATTATAAGTATTATTTTATTACAAGCTACAACTTTTACGGTAAGGAATAATATTTTTTAGAACAGGTACGACGTTTCGATTACTGGTGCGATCATTCTCAAGTACACGAGTTTTAACACCAATTCCTCCCAGTAGCACAAAGGTATGTCTGTGGACTTATACTGCTAGAAACCTAGTTTCGATACCCATGGTGGGCAGAGCAGAGACAGCCTATGGTGTAGCTTTGTGCTTTACAACAACAAATCATTAACAGCAATTACCGTTAAAACTTACTTACTTATCGCATTAGTGATCGAAACGTCGTTCATATTCTAAAAATATTCTTTCTTACTGTAAAAGCCGTAACTTGTACAAAATAAGTTAAAATTTGTCTGGGAAAGATACAATTTGTGATGAAAATCAAATAAAAATTACATAAAATTTCCACTCATGGGAAATGTTTAAACATCAAATAAACTGCTTAAAACCTTGGTTTTCACAAAAGTCTTTTCTAAATAAATTCCAGAAGTTTACATAAAGAAATAAATCTAATTTCAAGAAAGTTAAAATGTCTTCCTAAGGTAGCAGAAATAGCAATTTAAATAATCAAGTAACGACCCTTATGTCAATGTATTTACGATGAGGTCAAGATCTATGGATACATAGAAAAGTACCAGGCCCCTGTTCAATTTTCTCCCGATTAGATTTATTTCATCAGGTAAACTCTTGTAGTGTTGTTTTATGAAAGGCTCTTTTGTCAACATCAAGGTTTAAGTAGCTTATTTGATGCATAAACAGTAAACAATCCACACAAATTGGAATTTTCCCAGACAAATGTTAACTAAACTCGTGGAAAGTAATTCCTACCATGTTATTTGGTTACAATCACAACAAACATGAAACAATAGAACTTTAATTTAAAATGTTCAGACACACTATCGAATCTATGAAACCATGTTTACAACGTCATAAATCCAAAACTGATGACATTTGGAAAATGATACTCGGGTGAAAAATTTTTTTTGCAACAAGGTTTCTTTTCTATACTATTTTTCAAAAACCTCCATGATGGGGACAGTTTGGGCCCTTAAATCAGCTTGTCCTATGAGATAAAAGAAGACAAAAAACGGCAAATCTTAACTACCACATCACCGTGGCACCAGAATCAAGAGAACAATGCATTTATTTTATCAAGCTTGAGATAACATGGCTGTTTATAGGCTTGACGAAATGTCGATAAAATTGCTTAGCCTCTTTTACTTTGCTCTTAAGATTACATTATCCTCGTATCTCTGCATCAAACCACAAAGGTAAAAAAATGCATACTGTACATACTGATACAAACAAGAGCATATGAAACTTTTATACGTGCATATTTTAGCTCAAAGAATAAAATAATGTTCATATTATAACTATGGAGCTTTCCTTTTTTTTTTTTCTTTTGTTTGTTTGACCCAAGGCTTTACATAAGATACAGCAGTAAAGGCTCGAGATGCAATTTATAACCTCGTTGCAATCATTTTAATTCTGAACGTCCACTTCCACCTCCAATACACTATCCTCTTAAGCAATCAGGCTAGTTCACAAAATATAAAATCAGCATTCTTCAGAGCAAAACATTACATGTTTCATAAAAAGCTGCTGTACGAAGCACTTAACCGTTGAAAAAAGTTGAAAGGCTACAGTATGCGTTTTCTTGTTTCCGATTATACAAATATAAACATTTCATTTTCAAAAATCGAGAAAAGAAAAAAAACAGGAATAGAACTATCTTTTTTATGAGAAAATAGTTGGATTTTGTGAACTTGACATTTGTATCGGCTGGGTGTATAAATTCAAATTTTCCAGTAAATAAAGCTATATAAGAAACAGACAAGCCTACTCATTTTAAGTAGTATACTATATTTATTATGTGCATTAGTCTATCACAGAAACATACGATTACTTGCTCTTTCAATTCTAAAGATAAAGCAGAATTTGGTCAGTTTTCCTTTTGATGACATTTAGTCTGGTTGTGATTCTCGTTTTGTGATATTGAATACAGCTCAACTGCTGACCTATATTCGCTAGTGTGAGAAACCTGCTGCTCTAGATATGATTAATAACCAATCTAAATTTGTCGTTTCCATTGGAAATACTATGGTTACTAGTAGTATAAATTTAACCGATAGAGTCAGATCGAACGAACTCAGACTCTTGTAATTTAAATATAATACGAGTGTAGAATGCATTGCATCACAGTTTTATTGGGGTCTAGATCCTTTTTGGGATCTGGAAGGGTCAGGTATGATGTTCCACTTCCTGTACTGGTGTTTAGTTTCACTGTTTAAATGCTGAACATCACACAAAAGAGGGTGTTGATATCGCTAAAAGTCACTGTTATGATTTCAATACCCCTATCAGGGCCATGTTCGTTCATGTTCGACGTTCATCATTTGCACTGGTTTACATTTTGCTATATCTGGTATGCAAAAGTATTGCATATTTCAAATAGTCTCATATATTCCAGTGCTTGTTCATTTTGTAGCGTATCTTATATGTATTGACATATATACTTTTTTAAATACACAATGTATATACTACATAAATGATATATTAGGTAAGTCTAGCAGTGGGTGGCTGGTTGCTAAACGTATAGTACATATTTATGGGTGAGGGGTACTTAGGCTCGTTTTCTTCATGTATGATATAGTGATCCAGTATGCGTAGTAGTTCATTTTTACGTAAGTTTCTCTGGAAATAAGTATATCATCTGTATGGAAGTCTGTCGTAGAGTGGTTGTATGTTAGCATGGTTGTGTAAGAAAAAGGACGTGGGCCTTCGTAAGCACTTTATAAGTACTGACTTTTGTAATTTTTGTAGTTTTGTTTTTATTTTATTTGGCGCTATGTTGATCCATGCCGGACAAGCGTGCTCTAGTACTGGACGTATGTACTGTTTGCACATTTTCAGTATGTTTTTGGGCGATGTGCCCGAAAGACTTCCAGTCTGGTTGAATCGTCTGCAGATTTTATTTGTGATTTTATTTATATGTTTTTGCCAACATAATTTTGAATCATAGAAAAGGCCTAGAGCTGCACTAGCTAATGATTTGTTTGTTTCAAAATTTTCGCGCAAAACTACACAACTGATAAACTAGAGGTCAAATAGCTAGTCAACAGCACCTATCAACAACTGTTGTCTGACAGAAATTAATGTCACTCTTACAGAGCACCCATGACCTGAAATTGCGAAGCGCATTTTTGCAACAATGGGACCCAAACCTTGAACCGTCTAATTCACATTCAGGCACGCTAACCACTAGATTAGCTAAAGGAATCTCAAAAATTGGAAAATCATAGAGAATGTTCAGGTTCAACGACAGATTGTAATTTTACGATTTTTTTTGCTATCAATATCGTCAGTAACTCTTCAAACCCATTAAATTTGTGATCATTTTAACATATTTCAACAAATGTGGCTCAACGCTAACATTCGGTATTTAATTGATCCTGCACAATTAGCCCATTTTGCAGCTTTGCACTTAAACAAAAAAAACGAACAGTCTAACGAATGCATTGTTTCATAATTCTAATTAAACCTATATAATTTTTGTTTTTACTGACTCCAGGTAAGAAATATGAATATTCTGTTAAATTTCTTGTAAATACTCTAATTAATTTCGAGTTATTTTGAGAATATAATAGTTAATTTGGATTACTTTTCTAATTATATACCAGTTATATAATTACATACCAGTTGCCCTGCTGTTATAATGTGGAGAAGCAATTAACAGTTCTTATTTCCACTTCTTTATATAAAAGGCACAATCCCCTCTTAGTCATATAAGGCGTTTGGTGTAAAAAAAATTATGAATAATATATAATTAAATAACGTACAAATAAATTATTTGATACGCAACTAAATAGCATATAAAAGATAGCATAGCTACCGACTGTTTGCCTTCCTGTAGTCGGTGGTTCGAGATCAAGGACGGCGACATGCGCACTGACAAATGTGTTATGATAGAGCTCCATAATTGGAAGGAAGAGAAAGCCAGTGTTTTCACCGGTGCTAAACGTTCCTCTAGTGTGTAACTACAACCATAATTCCAATTGAAAGCAACAAGTATACATAATGTTTCTTCTCAATTTTCCTAGAAGTACGCTATAAGATATGTTTGGTTCTGCAGTGGTTTTCACTAAATTCTTTCTGGACTGAAATACTAGTCATCTGTTGAGAAATATAACTTGATTTCTCGAGAGAAAAAAAAAAGGGCGGGCTTAAGTTACACAATTTCAATACCTGGTCTAAAAAGAGACAATATCTCAGTGCTAAGAAAGTAATTCACTCACTAAATTTACGACGATATTCTAAATCAACAATACCCTCAACTTTGTTGGTAATCCTAGTCATATATCTTTAGAATTACTCGAAAGTCTTATGGGGCTTTTCACAGAATTCCTTGGAAATATCTGGACCAAACCCGTTTTGAGTCAACTCAATCAAAAATACCTCAATCGTAATTCACTTAGCCACACCTATTAATCAAACTCGCAACACACAAATGTAAAAGTAATCAACAAATATATTTATATTAGAAATCAACACAGTACCTTTAGAAACGACAATGAATAGAAATGTAAATGAGATATGCCTATTTACTTTTTCACATAAATGAACGTTGTCTATAATATTATAGGCACCCCACCCCCCACCCTTCTCACTCACCCAAAACATACACAGTGTTTCTTTTGCACGATAAATAACTCTTCGGGTCTTCTCAGGAAATTAAAAACTGCCTTTCAAGGATACCGCTAATAAAGTAAATGTCTAAGGATTAAGTATAAAGTGTCTGTGTTATCACAGTGAAAATAGTGTAAACTGTGGTTTTCACGTGTCTATGTTATCACAGTGAAAAATGTATTCTCTGTGGTTTTCACGTTGCTATGTTAACAATGTGAAAGTTGTATTCACCATAGTTTTCATGTGGCTGGGTTAAACCAGTGAATGTTTTGTTTAGTTTTCATGTGGCTGTGTTCACATAATGAAAGTTGTGTTCAAGGTGGTTTTTCACGTTGATATGTTAAAACAATGAAAGTTGTGTTCAATTTAGCTACCACGTGGTTCTGTTAACTCAGTTGTGTTCATTGATGTTTTCATGTGGCTGTATTAACTCAGTTAAGGTGTGTTCACTTTTTGGCCTTGTGTAGCTGGTTTGTACAGTACATAAACGATTGTAATCTTCAAAAGTCAAGTCCAGTAGTGTTAGAGAGAATAAACATCTCTTTAAATAGCTGTAAAACCGAATAACTTGTATAAAACCAGGCAATGTCTTTATCATATTAATCTTGTACCAAAGATAATTATTATCAAACTACATATACAACAAGCAATGCGAAGCAGTGTTTACATCAATGAGTTTGCACGTTACAGCTGTTGAATGACAACTGTCAACAAGACCATTCGTGCACGATATACACTGTAAGCCCTTCACTTTTAAAACTCGTTTGTGTAGGGTGGGGTGTAGTATTGTCTCGCTCACAAACAAGAAACCTACGCCAAGTGTTTGCTTGCACATATTTTTCTTCCTCCAGAACAGAAGTGGGCCGACTGCTGTTATAAAGCGCGTTTCTTCGTACAGATGTCGAGGTTGATTATAATAAGGTTAATTCAAATAATAAACAATAAAAATAAATAACTGTTTTTACAAAAAATTTTAATATATAAATAGTATTATGTTATTAAATCTGATTTGTAAATGTCTTAAGTAAAACTGAAAATAATTATAATTCACTTACTTAATCTGATTCACACACTAACAGTCGTTGTTCGTGAGAATTAGTGATATAAATAGCGCCTAGACCACTATTATTTCTATCGTATTCCAACCGGCCTGATGAGCCCTGGTATTTGGCGAAAAGTCTCGCCGGACCTCGATAAGATAGATGTAGTGTGACTGACATGTTGTAATGTTTGTTTGTTTGTAATTAAGCACAAAACTACACAATGGGCTCTCTGTGCTCTGCCCACCACGGGTATCTAAACCCGGTTTCTAGCGTTGTAAGTCCGCAGACATACCGCTGTGCCACTGGGGGGCGACATGTTGTAACATTCTTCTTTGCTTTTACTCATAAATTCTTAGAATTAGCAGTAACTGGTGAGTATATAAGCATACTGTAGGCTGTAAATTCACACTAGTTGAGTGCACGATAATTTAATAATTAATTTATTTATTATTAAGCTCCTTAATTAATATTTGGTTGAACCATTTTTTCCGCTTGGTCTCAAAGCATATAGAATATACAAGATAGATTAAAAGTGTTTCCTTTGATAGTAGCCCTTTAATTCATAAATATAGATTGGAATTAGTTCACAGTTGTCCGAATAGAAATATTGAGGCAAATGCGAAGTTTAAGTTTGTCTAAAACGTTTTTAACTGGGTTGAAATCCTTAAATTCTTAAGGAAGACGATTTAAGTTAATGACATGATCTTTGAAACAACTGTAAACAAAGTCAACACTGTTCAAGATTGTTAAAATACCATCTTGAAAAGATAATGTGTTTATCTATGATGAAATCCAACATTATGAATATGACTTGATTAGCAAGAACTTTTAGGTAGACTCTGAATGCTATATAGCCCTGATAAACAGTAACGAATCACTGATATGTCACGAGAACGTCCCTCCACCATTACGCCACCTCCAACATCTTGCACTGTTGGATCAAGAGCTTGCCCATGTTGAAAAAAAGACGTAAAACAATCCATAAATCCATCTCGCGTTTCTAGTCATCCGTTCTCAACAGTCTGCATTCTTATCACCACTGAAGACATGTTTTCCTGTTTCCAATTGATATGAGCAGTGTTGACTGGCTGGTGACTACATATGGCATTTGTTGTAATATCTTTCGTATGGTATAATAATGTTTGAGAGTATCAGTCAAGTGGCCCACAATTTGTTGCTTTTAACAATGTTGTCCAAGTATTTTCTCCCTCAACAGTCCCAAATGACTGACAGACACAGTTTCCATAATATATTTTCCCAAGGATTATCACTCTTGATAGAATTTGAAGACAGATGTATTTAAACTTCTGATCACATAAATGGTCGTTAATGATGACACTTTTGCTAGACGAGCACCCGTTATCATGCTCCTCTATAAGACTCATAGATCCTTACTTTGCATATATTAGCATTTGAAGTGTTTGTCGCATGTATAGTAATATGCAAGTTAACCAATCAGTCAGTATTAACTTACATATTTTTCGTCTCCAGAGCAAAAGTGTGCCAGAGACTGTGGAAGCACAATCATTTTTGTATGTGTCATTTTACGTCAACTACATAATTGACGGTGGCAGAAATCGATTGCATGCACACACACTCGCACACAAATAAAAACATAAACAAGTGTGATTACTTACTTAATAAAATGAACAAGTTTATGTATTCATATCTGTAAAGCGAAGACGTCGCTGTTGAAAGACTGGTAAGACGATAATAAATTAGTTAGATGCACAAAAGTACATATCCATGTACAAAAACTAAAATGGTGCTGTGGTTATAGTGCAATTTTATATATATAAATAAATATATATTAGTGGGGTGGTAGTTTCAGCGTAGCACATAGTAATACAGAAAATTCCGTCATGAGATGTTTAAGACGTATATTTCCCGAGACCGGATGTGGCCCTGTGATTAGCTTGCTAAACTGCGGATCAGAAGGTCCAAGGTTCGAATCACAAAAAAGCTGTTGAAGATGCTCCGCACTTTCAACTTTAGTAACGTGTTATGCCTCGCTGTTGGGTTAAGAGAACTGCATACTTGGTAGGTGCTGTTGACTAGTTGCCCCCTCCCTGTGATAAGAAGTTGTATATTAGCGATGGCTACGCCTAAACCTTAGAAGTCTCTACCCTGGTCGTTTAATCCTTTGTTTACATAAGGTACCACTGAGATACTGTCCTCGGAATATGCTTGGTGTATATTTATAAGACAATTTCTATAGCAAATTTGTCACTCTATATGTATACATAAATAAATGATATATATAGTCAGCCCCAAACAATTAAATTGGCAAGGTGTTATTACAAGCTATGATATCACGTCTTACAGCAAATGGTACCGTCCTTATTAAATATGACGTCATTGATCGTTTCTATGATTAACATATTTGAGCTTCCAAAATGAAAACTGTCAAAAAATAACATTCCGAATGACTAATATTTCTCTTCTGATACGACAAATAACACTTCTTTAGGTCACTTGTGTGGGCAAATCGTATTAAGAGAATTAGTTATTAGTAGTACATGCCTACATATCTACCTACTAACCCTAGGACGAAAAAAAGAAAAACGTCTCACGTTGGAATATAAACATAACCCCATACACTACTTAAAGTGCACGTTTATTTCATAACAACTTGAAAAAAAAAATCTCGACTAGTTCAAAGTGATACGAAGAAAAAAGTTTTTTTAGGTTACATGGTAAAGTTGACGTTAGAAAACAAACAAGTCTCATTTATCGTTTCTACACGACTTCCTCATCTGCCCTCGAAACAGGCAACGTTCCAGTTAGAAACGCATTTGTCTTACAAAAACAACTGTGGAATTCAGCCTCCCGCGAAATTCGAAGTGAAATGATATTAATATAGAGTGACATTCTGCACTTGATAAGCGCCAGATCGGAAGTGCATCAATGTCAGAAATGTTTATCGAAAATTACGCCTAACAAAAACTAGAAAAAATATATAGATACGTACAACATGCTAAATGATATATCTTTTTTTTTTGTAAATTTATTCAACAACCATGATTTGTCTAAATAAAATCGAAGTTATACTGTAATTAATTTTAAAATTTCATTGACATCAATTACCGTTTTCTCACTGTTCTAACACAGTTTTGGAGACGTCCTCAAAACGCTACTGTCTCAACCAGCAAGTCTAAAGTTCTTACTCTGGGTGAAACTTTATATGTAAATGAGTTGCTGGTTTTAGTGACATTGAAATGCAAACATAAAAACAGTGAGAACCTCTACATCGAAATTTCGTCAAGTTTAATTAGGTAATCCATGATATCTATTTGTTACTAAACATGCAGGAAATTGTCTTTTAGTTAACGTTATTCTGATAAGTTTTATGCATGACTGTATACTTGGAATGCGTACTGTCCTAAAAGAACAAACAACGCTGTATATGGCATCATTCCAGCAACTAGAATTATATTAAGTATTCACCATAAGGTAATATAAGTATGACATCAGCTGTGCCTACCAGGACTAAGACATCAGTTAAGTCAACGGAATTATCCTATCATTTCAGTAACGTTAACATTTCCACAACTATAAAACTTTAATTTGCAATTGATTAATTAGTCAGAATTTTGTTTTCTTAAAGGCAGTAAGCACTCCAATCTGTCGAACTGGTAAACAAATTATTCCTATCAACACACACACTTCCGTTATATAATAAAAGCGGGTGGAGGGTCTGTAATTAAATTTTCTGCTCACTGGAACCCACATCGTCATTAAGCTACAAACACGAAAAACGTTACAGTGAGCGGATATAAATTCAGATACACAGGTCAAAATCCTCTCGAATGAGGCTTCTTTTTATATTATTAGCACGTCAAAGCCTGGAGTTATCCATTCAAAAGACAGTAGTAGCTGTAAAATGCCAAGAGATCCATGACCATCAGGAAAGTTACTAAAATACGCCTGTCTCCATGTTTTGTCTCAAGGGTACTTTACATCAGGACGTAGACAAGACCATATCGTTTCCGTGTTACACAAGAGCACGGATGCGACAACTCTTTGACCAGAACTGTCAAGTTCCGTTTTATTAGAAATGAAGAAGGTCAACGTCTCCTGAACAGTGCGCTGGGTGTTGGGTCGCTGAAGCTCTGAGACAAAACACTACTTTAAGGTTGGTCGACAAACTAGGAAGTAAACAGGGTGTTAGTTACCTTGTCAACATCACAATAGACTCTTTCTTTTTATCAAGCTTCGTCTCTCTCTCATTGCATATTGTTTCAAATTCAGTCGCTGCTACTTTTCAAGACATCGTCAATTTCGGTTTGGAACCAGGCGTAGCCTAGTAATTAGCTCTATCAGACTTTAAATCCGAAAGATGATGTTTGCGTCCCGATCGGCACTTTGGGCCTGTGAGCGCGCTAAGAGTATGACGATAAAATCCCACTATTCGGTCATGTAAGAGAAGCTCAAGAGTCTGCAATGACTGTTTTTAACTGGATGCTCCCCTTCAATCTAACAGTTCAAAATTACGGACGACTTTGCGCAGATAGCTCTAATAATCTTGGGGCAAACATTCTAAACAAATTATGTCACGCACTATTTTAGACTATCTAATTACTCTTGAAGCTTCTGCTTTTGTTTCCCATTATTTCATTTGTACCAGTGACTTTAATTCAACCACTGGACAGCGGTAAAAGAAGTGCTAAGGTGATGGCCAATCTGAAAATGATAAAAAAGTTATCCCTGTTAAACTATGCCATTCGGGAACTTCAAGTAACAATAATTAAACGGGATGAATTACGTTTATCTAAGGCCCGGCATGGCCAGGTGGTTACGGCACTCGACTCGAATATGAGGGTCGCGGGTTCGAATCCCCGTCACACCAAACATGCTCGCCCTTTCAGCCGTGGGGGCGTTATAATGTGACGGTCAATCCCACTATTCGTTGGTAAAAGAGTAGCCCAAGAGTTGGCGGTGGGTGGTGATGACTAGCTGCCTTCCCTCTAGTCTTACACTGCTAAATTAGGGACGGCTAGTGCAGATAGCTCTCGTGTAGCTTTGCGCGAAATTCAAAAACAAAACAAACAAACGTTTATCTAAAAACTAACATTATAATAATTAGCATGATGTGTGGTAACCTATTTTCCCCTCAAGTCGGAATCCAACCCGAGACCTCCCGCACGCCAGTCGAGGACTCTACCGAATGAGCTAAAGATTTAACCCACTAACAATTGGTAAAAAAAAGACTACATCAACTACAACCTAACAACTCCAACTACCAAAATGGAACAACCACAATAAACAAATTTATATTTACGACCGCACATTAGAAAATTCTAACCAAATAATGATAAGACAGTATGTTGATCAAAAGTGTTTTACGTGTTGATCAGTTACAGCAGATATACAAACCACTGAACCATAAACCTGTTTAGACAGAGTATGGAACAACAGTTGAAAACAAAACAATGCATGACTAACAAACAACATGGCCAATCAGAGAAACTCACATTTTTTGCCCTTTACAAGCATCGTAGGCTACTTGAGAGTCGTAACTACGTATCACCACTCTCTTAACAGAGTAGCAGTAGGACAGTATCAAACGACTGTGTGAGCACACACGTGAGATTAACATATTGCACATTAAAATTCTAAATAAATTTTCATAAAATATATAAACCAAGTTTTCCAAGAGTAAAATGGGACAAACTTTACAAGCTAACAGTGCGCTATTAAAGTAATTGGGTATACTACGAGAAGATAGGACAAAGTGTCCTATAGCAACAGGGCTTGTCGCTCAGTGAGAGTGTGTGTTTTTCTTATAGCAAAGCCACATCAGGCTATCTGCTGTGTCCACTGGGGGGAATCGAACCCCTGTTTTTTGCAGTGTAAATCCGAAGATTTACCGTTGTCCCAGCGGGGGACCTCAGTGAGATATTTTCAATATAAAAAATCAATAAAAGAAAAAAAAACTGTTTTCGAAATAGACCTGTACAATGAACATCAAGGAAATGTAAAATTGACCTGTACAATGAACATCAAGGGAATGTAAAATTGGCCTGTACAATGAACATCAAGGAAATGTAAAATT
>NW_013666222.1:389080-412360 GCF_000517525.1 Limulus polyphemus
TCAAGGAAATGTAAAATTGGCCTGTACAATGAACATCAAGGGAATGTAAAATTGACCTGTACAATGAACATCAAGGAAATGTAAAATTGGCCTGTACAATGAACATCAAGGAAATGTAAAATTGACCTGTACAATGAACATCAAGGTAATGTAAAATTGACCTGTACAATGAACATCAAGGGAATGTAAAATTGGCCTGTACAATGAACATCAAGGAAATGTAAAATTGACCTGTACAATGAACATCAAGGAAATGTAAAATTGACCTGTACAATGAACATCAAGGAAATGTAAAATTGGCCTGTACAATGAACATCAAGGAAATGTAAAACTGACCTGTACAATGAACATCAAGGAAATGTAAAATTGGCCTGTACAATGAACATCAAGGAAATGTTTTTTCTTCTAATATCCTAAATTACAAAAATCGCAGAAGACCTTTCAATTAGTCCGCCATCGTCTTCTTCCATCATTACACAAATTTGTATAATAAATTTCTTTGAATATTGATTAGTTACATGTCAAGTAAATAGTGAAGTATTCAATAATTAAAAACAATATAAAATTCACTTGCATCAGGTATTTGCTTTTGATGCTGATCTGCCAAAGTTGAGTTTGTGGTACAAGTTACCCAGCAAACTCTACAAAAGAAGTTAACATACATAGGTATAGAAAAACGTCATATAAGTAGATTAGTAGTATTAAAATACGTGCAAGATACTAAAATATCATAAATAACAAGAAGTGAAAGCTTGTGGAAAATCAACACTAACAATAAGTTTCAATGTATGATAATGAGCTACCTAATGTGTGTATGAAACTTGTGCAACTTGATAAAACATCTTAAAAACGTTCAGGTTGGCCAAACTGTTGAAGTATGACACACATTTACTTGTGGGACAATAAGAAGTGTGTGTAATTATATTGGAACACAAATTCACAATCACTTTACTACAAGCAATCAGACACAATCTGTGTGTTCCGTAGAACGCGTTCTTTATTAACGTGGCACTTTAGAAGGACTGGGATAAGCAACTGGTGTATCAAGAATGATTGAAATTGTTTTCTGTGCCAGCTCTAGAATCTTGATAGCTGGTCACAGGTTTTCGACTGGTGCGAGCCATTTCTTTCTGTTCCAAAGTGATAGCCAATTATGGATTTATAAAGAGGTTAGTGACGAGTTATTATGGAGTTTCAGCTCTGAAGGCTCTTGGTGAAAGCGTTATGGTGTGAGTAGGATTCTGGGCATTCAAGTTTAAATGCCCATAGATATCAAGAGGTATTTTATGAATATGCTTCAGAGAACTAGATCCTCATTAGAGCAATGTGTTCTTCAACAGGATAATTCTTCCTGGTACGAAACACATATAACCCACGCTTAATTTCAAAGTGACAATAGCAGCATATTAGAAAGATTAGGCCACATATTAATACTTGTGGAAGGTATAACTATTTGTCGTGTCCATTCCCAGTGCACACCATATATTTTGATCTAAAAACACCTCTTAATTCGAGACAGGCAGAAGAGGTTGGAACAAGTAATCCTGAATTCACTAGATAGTCCAGTTTTTAAATTACACCAGACACCTGTCAAGAGCTACTATAGAACAGGCGTCAGTAGAATAGCAATAACCACTAGGGTTCTCATCTACAATTACGTATCCAGATAGTTTTCGTAAAGCATCCGTCATATCTTGAAAGTTAATATAACAGTACAGGTTCAAGGTATCCAGGCTGAAATGAACACCATACAAACTACATTATGGACGGCAGCTCAAGATTGGTTTGGTTTGTTTGGAATTCTGCGCAAAGCTACATGAGGGCTGTCTGCGCCAACCGTCCCTAATTTAGCAGTGATATATGATAGGGAAGACAGCTAGTCAACACCACCCACCGCCAACTCTGGGTCTACTCTTTTACCTACGAATAGTGGGATTGACCGTCACTTTATAACGCTCCCACGGCTGAAAGAGCGATTATGTTCGGTGACGGGGATTCGAATCCGCGACTCTCAGATTGCGAGTCGAGCACCTTAACCACCAGCTAAAGATGCAATATTACATTCAACTTTATATCAGTGTATCAGAATTGGGGTGAAACCTAAAAAAGTATTAACGATAATTAGGCATACTAAAACAACCATTAATTATTTGGTTAGGATAATTTAAATCATACTTTTAGTCCTTTTTGTACTCTTTTCTTTTTAATATAGTTAAAACCATGGGGGGGGGGTATTATTTTTCAAGAGTTAGAGTGAACTAATCATGGCGTATACAAGTAACACAAAAATAAATATAACTTTCCGGCACATTTATTTGTCGTGTCTGTTTCTATTGAATTCTATATTTTGACCTCAAAATACCTCTAAATTAGTCTAGAAATAAACATGGATTGTCCATCATACAAAGTAAACGAAACTATACTATCACTTTCGGCATAATTATGTTATTCAAGACGAGGATGTCAAATTTTGGTATATGCTTTAGAACCTCTCGTAATTTTGTAGATGCTTAACAATCCAATACTAACGCTGAAAATAATATAATATTAGATTACCTAACACAGTATAGAACAGGAAATATTACAAAAGAAGTAACAATTAAATAATACAGGAATAAGTTAAATAATTTAATCAAGTCATGAGAACTGTTTGTTTGTAATTATGCACAAAGCTACACAATGGGCTATCTGTGCTCTGCCCACCACGGGTATCGAAACCCGGTTTCTAGCGTAGTAAGTCCGCAGACATACCGCTGTGCCACTGGGGGGCGTCATGAGAACTACAGCCTAGAATTAAGTGAGCAATTCCTCTGTTAGTGCTTCGAATGAAATTCTCGTGCCAGGACTGTGAATCTCAAGGTTCATGGTTTGTGTCCTGTTGCCTCAAAAACAAGCATTTTGGGGCCGAGGGTGCGTTATAAAAAATCTCACTATTTGATCACACAAGAGTAGCCTAAGAGAGTTGTCAGTGGGTGCTGTTGCCAGCTGCCTTCCTTCTAGCATGTCAGTTCAAATTTACGGACAACTATGTACCGACAGTCCTTGTGCAGCTTTGCGTGAAATCCAAAAAAAAATATTATCAAATTTTTGAAATTCACGTGATTTAAAGTTAATATTCATTTTACCGACAAAACTAGTGTTCACATGATAAGAACGATATCTATTGTCATCGACTTTACTGTTTTTCATAAGACAAGAGCATAGGCAAAAATACACGAGGAGAAAAGGGGCTAATGCTATTTAAAATCACTCTTGGCTCTCTTCAAAAAAAAAAAAAAGTACTTTCAAAGTAAAATTACACGATTCTTATAAGATCAAGACAAAGCGCTTGTTTCTTATTAATATTTGTTTTTTAGTTACAATTTGTTGCCCAAATTACAAAGTTCGCCCACACTCCCTAGAAAAATTCTATCCGTGTGCTTGGATTTATACCACACAATTTTGCTTTAAAAATCCAAGACACCCCGTGAACACTCAACAAATACAATGAAGTATCTTTAAAACTAAAATATAAAACCAGCTTCCAATGATAAATAAAGTTTACCAACTTCATCGCTAGGGTATTCCCGAAAAAACAAAAACATGAATGATTATATGATTTAAAAACATTTATTTAATTTCTCTTGTCGCGTCTTTTCATATGGCCCCCAATGGCGCAGCGGTATGTCTGCGGACTTGCAACGCTAGAATCCGGGTCTCGATATCTGTGGTGGGCAGAGCACAGGTAGCCCATTGTGTAGGTTTGTGCTTAATTACAAACAAACAAACCTTTCATATAGAGGCTTCATAATTTAACATTTCTTCAACGTAATTAATAACGTGGTTTCTGAAATATGTAAGATTTAAATATATTACTTTAAAGAGTGCCCTGTAAGGATTGTCAAAGTGTGTGTTGCCAATTAAAAATAACGTCAACATTTCGTTTTCTGTTTCAATTTCCTGAGCGTCACAAATAAATATAAATTAGGAATATAATCTTTATGGAAGAAACTCAATATTATACATAATATACACCTGTTCCTTCTAATGTATCATGGATAATATTCACAGAACATGTTTGAGCTATTGTTTTAAGTTTAGGACTAAAAACGTCTTTAACAAACAGGTGAAAGTGAAGTTGAAAACAAGAGTTAAAGATAAATGAATAAAAAAAACAATTCCCTCAATATCAGGTTCTTTCATATTAAAAGACAGTTTTTTGTAATAAAAAAAAACTTTCAATGAATTTGCCCGATCATGTTTTTTCATTCGATACTCTCAATTCCTCTATATAGAAGGTATCTATACTATGCTTAGTTTCTTTTCAAAACTAGCGATGAAGCTTATTACAAAAACATATCGAATAGAACACATAAACCTGTAGATATATACAAAAATACAGTCCAAGTTCAAAAATTCTCTTAACTTCACTAGGTCATTGAAAGTAAATAACTGATTGACTGTTTCGGATATTTGCGCAAAGCTAACTGTGCTTAATTTTGAACTGATAAAAGGAAGGCAGCTAGTTAACAGTATCACAGCCAATTCTTAAGCTACTCTAACTAAATATTGAGATCTAACTTTCACTCTTATAATGCACCTAAAGATCCAAAGCGAACCATGGACATTCTGCCCCCACAATCCAGTATACTAACCACTAGGCCACGCCTGTCCCTTCTGAAAGTAAAGTATATCGACATTTTGGCTCTATACTTGTATACAAAACACGCCTCGATGCACAGTACTTTGTACCAGTAGCCATAGAAACAGACTAAAAACTTTAGATACCATTCACAACTGATCCGTACGAGTCAGTAACAGCTAAACGGCACGGGCCTTTTGACCTGGAACATGTGGTTTCTGTCAATTTGTGACAACTGATTTTCGTATCTTGGAAATACTAGTATGAGGAACGAGAGCAGCAACCCGAGTTTGTTTTATACCATATCAACGTTTTCATACAGCATCCACCACCAGCTTGGGGAAAAAATAAATAAATAAAATAAAAACATATTTAATAAACAAGTTCTAGGTAAACGTATTTCAACAAAAATAAAATGTATGAAAGACCGCTAGAAAATGTACTGTAAAATATAATACGCTTTAAACACTGATACTGAAGTAATCATGTTTCTATGTATGTTTATTGTTCGTTTTTCTTGTTTGCTTTGTTGTTAAGCGCAAAAAAACATAATGGGTTATTTTGTCCCCTGCCCACCAAGAGTATGGAAAACAGGTTTTTAGCGTTATAAGTATTGAGGTTTATCACTGAGCCACTTGGTGGTGGGGGTATATTTTTAAAGAACATGAGATATCAAGGTACTGAATTTAACTCGATTAAGATAAGTTTATACACATATTAAAAGTATTATTTAAACCTGATGTCAGTGAAGCACTTATTTTCACAGCTGATATTTCGTTATTAAATATTAGTTTCATTGGTACTCGATAAGTTGTAAGCTTTTCTCTTATACCAAGTAACAGCTGTAACCAACCATACCCAGATTGTAAAAATTGTATGTAAAAAAGCGTATTCTACGTTACATCTGTGTACGTTTCGTAGAAGAGTCATGACATGAAATTAATTAACAAAGTACTAATGACTAATACATTCACGTGCAACACGTCGTTGCCGATGCGGCCTTTCGCACTATACCAGACCTAACTCGTCGGCTGGGCATGTAGTACCACATAAACAACCGGTTTATAAAGGCTTCAGGGGGAAGGGGATTTCGTAAGTACGTTAAAAGACTGGTCAGTGCGGGAAAATACAACTCGGAGAATGACTAAAATGGAAAATTGGAATTTTTGAAATCTAATCCGTATTCAAATTATCAGATTAATAATAGTGTTTCTGCCTGTAGATTAAAAATGTTTCTGTATCTGTAATGATGAAAATCGCCTTCCCATTTTTCATCTTATCAAGCTTATACGGGAGAGATCCTATGCTAAATCAATCCTATATTCAAACCTGTCTCAAGCACATTCTCGTATACGAATAACATTTGTTAATTAGAACAAATTTGTAACTCGCTTGAGCTATATATGTGTATGTGTATCGTATTAAAGGTCCAAATGATTATTAAATTACGAACCAATTAGAGGACTAGAACCAAAAGAATGTATAGGTATTTATTGAAAGGATGGTATGGACATTTTTATGCACGACTGAAGTTACATGATTTTGCAGTGCTAAAAGTCGTTTAAAAAAAAGACTTATTAAAATATGATTGTACATAAGATTCTCTTAAAATGTTATGCATGATTTGAAGCTTTAAAGAGTGACTTTGAAGATACGGAATCGGCTAAATCTTAGGACTTGCAACAGACACGTGGAAATGACTAAATTAAACGTATTTTTAACAGTTGAAGAATATAGGCGTGTTTTGTTATAGAATTCATTTTACCCATCATGTTCTATTTACAGTATGATAACTTGAATCTCAGTTGTGCTTGTAAACACGAAACTAATATTGCTTTGTGCTCTGTTTTTCTTTGCAGTTAAGGGCATCTTGATGGGGTAAGAATGAGAGGGTTAACTGTTCAACTGAATAGTATAACACTGTCTCTAATATCATATACATAGCTCTATCGAGTAGTATTTCATGGTATTCACCTCTGGATAAAACAGACACTGATCTACGATTACTCCAGTGTTGTTTAATGTGTTATTTCTTGTTGATAAACACTAAGGGTGTATCGATACAGCGATACAGTTATATGATACAATATATGTATCTTCACGAAATTTGGCAAACTTTTAGTAAACATTATAAGTCTTTTGTAAAGAAAAAATGAAAATTCATAATAAAGTATTTTTGCTAACAATTCATGTTTTTAATGTATGGAGTCAAAGTAGTCACGAGTTTAAAGCGATTTTCATGTTAAGATTAAAAATAATTTTCTCCATCTCAAAATTAATAATTTTGTTTGTGTAATCTCTAAAACCTCCGAAATAAATTTCCACCTTTTTTTTCTCGATAAATATTCATATTTTATCTGCTGTATTCACTACCCTAATTTTATGTCGGTCAGTTTAACCAGCTTCGTAACCACCATAAAAAATACAAAATAAATCAAAGGTATATTTTTTTTATTTCTAGAATTACTTCAAATTATAGAAGGAAACTACATTTGCTTACACTAAATAACTTAAAGCTCTTCACATTATACATCTGTTTCTAATGAAATGTTATTGCTTTATTGCCCTTTGAAAAGCACTGTAAAATGAGAAGTACATGTACTTAAGTGAGACAATGTTAGTAATATAGATAATAAATTACAGACAAGACTGTCAAACTTTGTAACAAACCGTTGGTAAAACTTCCGTATCTAGATACGTATCGTATCAGCCCTAATAAACACAGTAAGTGTTAGAAACGTTTCATTGAAGACAGGGTGAAACATTCCTTCGTAATCAAAAGTTACAGATGAGTGTATATACAAAATTAAACATCACGGAGTAATATGCATCAAAATTATTCTGAATGATCAAAGTGTAAATGGTGAAAAAATGTGGTACTTTTAAATAATCTTATATGTAATGTTATGTAATGAATTAGCGGAACGTATTTATCGACGCTGTTTTGTGTAAAGTACACTTAACACTTCACCAGCAACAGAAGCTGTTACACTACCCATGTTTAACTTGAAACGAATAGATTTTGATGAAGCTCAAGTTAATAGCAATTTAGTGTCAAACTAACAAGTTTTGATGTAACGGAAGGACAACTACATGAACAAAGTTTAACTTCTGATGATAATTCACGATTGCTGCTATAAAACTTATATACATGGTTTAAGTCATACAAATTATTAAATATCCATCATTAAGAATCCTAGTCTTGGTCATTACTTGTTATCAAAGATGTATGCGTGACATAATGATGTTGCACACTTCACTAGGGCGTGGTCTTTAATATACTTGGAAAGTGCTTGTTTGGTTTTTTACATCTACCAAAATGTATATACGTGTATAAAGTAGCGTGTCTTCTTGTTTACATTGGAGACGTGGGATCTTACTTTAAGGTATAGCCATTGTGGAGTTAGCAAGAAAAATAAAATTATTTATCTTACATTATCTTTATAACCTAACTGACCCATTAATCTGTCACAGCTAACAAAATTATAACAAGCCTTAAATTATATTCATTTACAAATGCTTTTGGTTTTCTTGTTGAAAGACTTGGATTCGAATCGATAATGATCGTCCATGTTTATGTTAGCAAACATACCAGATGAATGTTTGATAACTCAATACAGGAAAATAACTCCGCGTCATTAAACTGGCCAACATTGAAATGCTTATTTCTTCTTTTCTTTTCTTTTACACACCAAGCACGTCTGCGCGCTTGAACTGGACTTGCTGACTTGTCAGACGAGTTTCACGTACACTTTCTCTCTTTAGGCAAGGATGTAACAGTCGCTGCACACGGAGACTCACCCCGACTATATAATACAGTAAAGAAGGAAGTCGGGACCACTACTGAAACAACTAAAAAGGCATGCAAAGATGCTCCAGAGTTATGTGACCATTCAAAACCTTGTGTAGGACACTTGTTGAGAAAGGTTATGCAACTAGTGGGGTTGTACAACTTTTTTCTTCGAGATAAAAAATCTCGAACCTAAAGTTCGTTCAACATCTGTATTCGCATTTGTGTTGTTCGAGTTATTTGAGCTACGTTTATCACCTAAATAAAAAAACTCAAAATAATATTACTAACGATGATCTTCATATACTTTGTTGAACTTAGAAAATTTAGTTCCACACGCTTTTCAAAGAGAAGTTTCTTTTATTACACAGACTCCCTTCGCTGGACAACTTTTCAGGCTTTGAATGAAATTTCCGAATTTTTAGGTAATGTTCCGAAGTGAAAGTACATCTTCGCTGTGACACTGGTCATAGTAAATCAGAATACGATCTATAGACAAGTATGTTCAAGAAGGATCAAAAGTGTCATAACACTTGGATAACTGAACCTTCCTACGCATGCGCCCCACTGTGGCTCAGCGGGCCCGTTAACACTAAAATTCTGGGTTCAATATCCGTGGTGTGCACATCAAAGATAACCCATTGCGTAGTTTTGCACTTTAAAACAAACAAAGCTACACGAGGGCCACCGTTTTATTGTGTCCGCCAATACTGAGTTAGCTCCTTTGCAGGCGTTTTTTTCCATAAAATAAAACGAATTTATCAAACATTTTAACGATATTAGCTATTAATCATGCTTAGCAGTTTATTGAAATTAGGTGTTACATTTAAAAAAATAATTATCATGTTTTAATTGTTAATTAAGTTC
The DNA here is from genome assembly GCF_000517525.1 of Limulus polyphemus. Classification (NCBI taxonomy): domain Eukaryota; kingdom Metazoa; phylum Arthropoda; class Merostomata; order Xiphosura; family Limulidae; genus Limulus; species Limulus polyphemus. The sequence goes on from NW_013666222.1 coordinate 398,359, forward strand.
AAAATGCCGCATTAAAATAAACTGCTGAGCAGTTTATTGAAATTAGGTGTTAAATTGTAAAAAAAAATATCAAATTATACTTAATTAATTTCTATTAAGTTCAAAATGCCGCATTAAAAATAAGCTTTTAGCACGCGTGAACTAGTACAAATTTCCAATGATTTAAAGGAGGAGAGCAGCTTACATTAATTGACAATGAAATTAAATAGGTATTTTCAACTAAAAGACATCAATGTACATCTGATCATAAATATTTGTACACGTTTAATCCACTTTTTACACTTGACTACATTATCTATCTATTGATATTTCAGCCATTAAACTAAAAAATACATTATTAAGGTTACACTCAATGTTGTCATGGAAATAAAAGCATTTGCACGCAACACTTTCAGTTATGTAAGATACAAAAAAAAAGAAAAACTTGCAAATCGTATTAGAAACGCGTATCGACCTACCAGATAACTATCATGTTATAAATGATAATATATATTATGTTAAAGTAAAAAGAAAGACACCGAGTCAGTAAACACAGCATAACAAAAGTACATGTCCTGGAATTATTATGTTTTCAGAAGCCATTCCAATCATTCTAGGCTTCTGCTTCCATACAAGAGCAGCATTGACAACAAACGTCAAACGAATTATCCATATATTAAGATTAGCGAAGAGTTAAGAAAAAAAAAGAATCAATTTTGAAACGAAGTACGAAAGCTGTGTGGCGTGTAAATACGAGTGTTTTATCAATACTTATAACACTGTATTCGTAATGCAAGATTTATGTGTGAACAAACAGATGAAAATATTTAGATGTAAAAGAACAAAATACAAATGTTTTCATTTAATATATTAACAATTAGTGACAAAAAAAGAGACAATTTCAAAAGTAACACGTGTAATTTCACGTGTAAATATGAGTGTGCTTATCAATACTTGTGAAACTATATATATTTTCTACATGCAAAATTTGTGTGTGCTATACACGTATGGTGAGGTACATTACGTTAGGGTTAGTTAAAAGTTAAGATTTTTTGGAGATTACAAAGTATAATAATAATAACAAATAAAATTAAACTAGCTCACTAGCAAGAAAATGCGATTATAGGCCACTAATCAGCTCACTAAGCGGAATACCTTACCGTAACTAATTAATAAGCTTTGCTTTAGACAGGAAGGGTGTTATACTTCTGACATACCACCAAAATCTATAATCACCAAAACAATAGCAAAAAGCGAAAAAATGAATGGAATACTTAGCATTTCCTGAATACAAATAATCACAATATATATCAGTAGATCTAACAGAATGAACTTCAAATATCACAAGCTTGTATGAAAAGCATAAAAAGAGGTTGAATAAAAACATTAAAAAACATGAAGTGCTAAGTCCAGTTTTCCCTCTAAGTTGGTTCCAGTATCAACTATTAATAAATACTAATTTCGTTTTAAAATCGTCTGTAAAACTTAAAAGTCCTTATAATTGGTATATTACATTTAGGATTATTATCTCCTGAAAATTTCCACAGTACATTGTTTACAAAAATACCTATTTGATAAATGATACAAAGTTTACGAACTCCAACACTGTAATCCCCCAGTGGCACAGCGGTATGTCTGCGGACTTACAACGCTAGAATCCGGGTTTCGATACCCGTGGTGATCAGAGCACAGATAGCCCATTGTGTGGCTTTGTGCTTAACTACAAACAATCCGATACTGTAAGATATACGAAATATCCTTATTTATAGAGTATGTGTAAAATATTTCTTAATACAAACGATAGATAGACGAAACTTTCCAAAACACATAATTTACAAAATATAAAAGGTAGTGGTGTAATATATATACTTAGTGCACATTCGTGTTCATGTAAAGTTATTAAAGCAAAAACATTTTCATGAATAGAACAGATACATGTACAGAAACTAGAGCAAAGTATTCCATATGAGTAGAGAATGTTAGTATGTAAGCAAATCGCCATTTTTTTCTGTTTTAAAATGTTTATGTTCCAACACAATGAAACGATTTTAGAACATCGGTTTAATTTTTTCACATGTATTATTAGTCTACTGATATGTGAACCATTAATTGTTTAGAAACAATGATTATACTTGGTACTATATTGGCATGTGAAGTATATACTGTATTTAAAATACCTCATCAAAAAAGAGAAACATCAAATGTTTCACTGTTGTTATAACTTTTTCGAACTTTTCATTACTGCAATATGAAACATAATAAAATATATATATCATTCTTGTCTCACAAATCTAAACTATAAACACTTGCCTAAGAACAAATTAAGATCACGTAATTGTATTCCTTCAAGCGATTTTAATAATTTCTTCGCATTTTCAGCACTTTTTATCAATTTTTTAGTGTGACTTACCCATTTTTTTTCCAACCCAACGTGCTTTTTTATTCACTGTCGTGAATGTATGTCTGTATGTTGTACCAAGATAGCTAGTACTGGACAGTTTTACCGTCCATACTTCCCTGCATATTAATTAGAGAGTGTTAAAACCATCCAGGTCGTCGAGATTAAGGTGGATTCAAAGAAATTCACAAGAGGTGACAGTAATTAATTAGAAAGCGAGTAAAGTATTACAGTATTTAAATGTATTGTACGCAACAGTGTGCTGTATTTGACGTTACTTAATTTGTTTGGATTGTTGACTCGATAATAATATAAGGACAAACATGCCAAATTATTTCAAAGCTGTGTTTAGTAAAATCTCGCCTTAGTGTATGAAACACGTTACACGAGCAACGTAACATGTTTTATATTGATCCTCTAGATACTATTGGTGAGTTAAATTAACCGCAAAAAAAGGAGAAAGAAAAAGAACGAACTTTATTGTTTCATTAAAACACGGAGAACACGACAAACGTCACATTTCTGGATGTTTCTTGGTTGTTTCACAAGACGTGAGAAGAAAACTTTGGATAAATGATAATAAAGAACAAATTGACATCTCTAGAAAAAGTTTTCGTTTAGTCGTGTCAATTTATTAGTTATTAATATTTATCCAAACGTCACATTTTGTTCGATGTTTAAGTACTGGGAACAAAGTTTTGATTCTTTAGCGCTTTGATAGGTCCACAATAACTGTGTGACAGAGCTGTTAATACTTATCTTCAATATGCTTAATTTACTTTATTTCAAACACAATCAAAACACCTTCACATTTTACTACATTAATATAACTAATGCAAACATGGCTTTCATTAATGTTAAAATTGATAATAAACCGATGAATCTAAATCGTTTTGTTACACAGATTTCTAGTACCACTACACTAGTGGGTCGTGGGTTCAATTTACACCATGAACATGCTCGTCATTTCAGCAGTGGGGCGTTATAAGTTACGATTAATCCCACTTTTCGTTAGTAGTAAAGAGTAGTCCAAGAGTTGGCAATGAGTGGTGTTGACTAGCTTCCCTCTAGTCTATAATTTCAAAACTAGGGGCGGCTATTGCAGATAGCCTGGAGTAGCTCTGCGCGAAATTCATAAACAAACAACTACCCTAATGGCGAATATAGAAATCTTAAGCGACTTATATCATAATGAACACTGAAGTCAAAAGGCAAATTTTTAGAAACACGGTAAATATTACGTCAAGTTATTAACTCCAATAAAATCATAATATTGTATGTGAACTAATATCAATATTTGTTAACCGAAATTCTAGATAATGTTTTGGAAGATATGGTCAAGCTAATGAGTACTTCCATCTCATAATGTAACAACTACTAGACGGCGAAATACTTAAGTATGAGAACACGTACAGTTTGGTGACAGTTTTGATTAACGCGTTGCTTGGGTAACTTACAATTTTAAGATATACTTGAAATTTGATATAACAAAATCAGAAGTGTGGTAAATATAACATTATAGTGTTTAATCTAAATCAACTATAAACTATATCATTTAGAAGTCGACTCCCAACTTCACTGGGCCATGCGTGGTCTAGTAGTAAGCGTACGCGTTATGGATCGCCAGGTCCAAGGTTCGAGTTCGCAGTTGAATACACTTGTTGCGTAATTTATAAAGAATAATCAATCCCGTTACTCGAATTGAAGTTACTGTTTCGTTGAGAAGTAGTGCTGAAGAGCTACCGTCCATCTGATAAACAGTTCTAAATTATGGACGGCTATGCTTGAACCTTGGGGGTCTCTGAACAAATTGTTCAGCCCATGTGTCGCGGAGGTGACACTCAGGTTGAAATCACAAAACATCCGAGTTTACCATAAAAAACGGTAGCCGAGTGTGTGCTCAAACATTCCTGATATCATTATAGTCGTTTTTACTTTCGTAATCGTTGGTTATTTCACCCTATGGTAAAACATGTGAATTAAATATTCCATTCTAACAACGCATGTAAGATTATTTAACGTGGTACCACAGCAGTGCAGAGAAAATTACTTACCCGCAGCAACTCAAGGTCAATAGCGGTCAGACGAGTGACATCATGGGTGGCAAGTTTTAGGTGCGCCCTCTACTGGTTAAGAATATCTTCACGGACAATGACCTTGCTAAGTCAACAGGTGTACCAACACGGAAAGGTAGCGAAGTTTGTAAGTTGTTTAGTGTATGTTATTTGACAGTGCACAGAACTCATATTAACTGGTATTTTTTACCCGCCCTAAAGGCAGTTCTCATTTTGATATATTGATATAACAAACAGTTTATAAATAAGTCAAGACTGATTAATACAGAATTTTTAAAACGGTCTTTTTCCAATCAGTAAATTTCAAGTTATTCCAAAGTTCAGCAAGTACAGAGATGTTTGTGTAGACTCTCGTTAGCGAACGATGCGGTTTAGTATAAGTGTGTGTATATAAACACGCGCTCTCACAAACTGAATTTATTATGAAAGCAGTGAATAATAATAAACATTCATGCATCATTGCAAAAAAGGACGAAATAACTTTCACTTGCTAATTCTTTGATTTACTACACTTCTTTCCCAAGTGCGAACAAACAACAAAAATAAACGCCATCACTACTCTATTTCAAGTTAAGCACATGGTTAGGTAAAAGGTTCGCCTCAACACGTGAATGTATTAGATAGCTATGATGTATGCATCTGACAGTATTTCAGAAACTTATTACATATTTATTAGGCACACATAAACAACACATCAGCAAAATTTGGAGAGCTATACCATTACTTAAACAAGTACTAGACAGTAACTACAAGTCTGTAGACACTTTCAAGTCAATACCTGTGGCTCAGCTGTAAATTTGAATGCTTATAACGCTAAAAAGCGGATTTCGATACTCGTGGTGGGCACAACACAGACAGTCCATTGTACAGCCTTGCGATTAAGAACAAACAAACCGAATCATTAAGTTAAAATATTACACAGAGCAAGTGAAAAGTAGCTTCATGCAGTTTTTTTCAGCTATCAGATAACATTGATAACAAGCGTATCACTAATGAAAATCTGCATATAATATAAAGTCCAGTAGTAGTGGCATAAGATTTAAGAAGATTGGCTACACACTTCTACAGAAATTGAATATACATATATTCAAACAAGGAAACACACGTGAAAAAATAAATTTCTGTAGACATATTTCCTTCCTTTGCCAGTATGTATCCACGTAGCAAGAGAACAGATTTATTTTCATGAGATACGGGCAACGACATATGTTTGCCCTAAAGCGGGCGAAACATCTTTGCCTTCAAAGCCTTGACAGTCATGGACTGGTTTCCATTTGCAAAGATTCTGACGTGGTCTTGGTTATTAAATGGCGGCTCAACTCGTACAGCCTCAGGTACCAGAGCCTTGATGGCAGTTACACTAAGATGCGCGTGTAGACCAGTTACTATCACGTGACTAGCCCGAAGGACATCTCACCTTATTCAATAATTTATCTTCTTCATTTTAACTCAAGAACTTAACCAACAGTATTTTGTTTTCCTTTCCCCTCAAAGAACTATAAATTAGAGAGTTAATGTGGTATTGTTAAGTTTAACAGCATGCTGATACTTTTCTATATAGAGATTTTCAGCGACAGAATTTTAAAATACATATTTTATACCTTTAAATGCATACTTCAAAGTCTAATTTTATTGCTTTCAAGATGAGAGAGAGAAAGTGTTAAAAATACTATAAATTACTATAATTCAGAATTATGGATTAATGATGTGGTTAATTCATGACGAAAAACATCGTAAAATGACAGATGATCTCCATGAAAAATGCTTTGAAAGTTTAGTAAACTCTACAGTTCACTTACACAAAACACTCAAAACGCCTATTAACAATACCTTTGAAGAGATACAGTAACAATGAAGTACCTCCCAATACTAGAAACAGCGCGTAGCATAACTAATTATCTCCATGAAGAACAACTGCAAGCAAACCTATTAATGTCTTAAGTTCGCCAAAATCAGTATATGATGGTTTACTTTATGCTTTAAACTACTACATTATCCTCATGCGACAAGACTGGATTCTAAAACCCTATGAAATTTTGAAATGTTAAATTAATCAACAAGAGAAGTTCGTTTCTTTCCCTGAAGTAGAAAATTGATCTGCAGTGGTAAAAAACAAAAATACCTGTACATATTCATACGAATACCTCATTGTATGGCTTCTTTCTCACTGTCGATAAAGCTAAACACAGTATCACGAACCTTGAAACTTTTTGTTTGTTTGATTCAGAGCAAAGTCACATTGGCCTATCTACTGTGTCCACCGCGGGGAATCGAACTTCGGATTTTAGAGTTGTAAGCCATAGACTTACTGTCGTCCTACCGGGGACAGATCTTCAGACAACAACGACTCATTCTCTAAGTATACGAAAGATGCCAAGAAACAGAAATTTTAAGCCAATTTTTAAGCGACATTCTTCTAAAATATTACGTAATCTTTAAAAGAAAGTGTTATAAGTATTTGTATCAACAAGGAAACAGTTTAGTTGTATGCTTTGTTTCGTTTGTTTTTGAATTTCGCGCAAAGCTACACGAGGGCTATCGGCGCTAGCCGCCCCTAATTTAGCAGTGTAAGACTAGAGGGACGGCAGCTAGTCATCACCACCCACCGCCAACTCTTGGGCTACTCTTTTACCAACGAATAGTGGGATTGACCGTCACATTATAACGCCCCCACGGCTGAAAGGGCGAGCGTGTTTGGTGTGATGGGGATTCGAACCCGCGACCCTCAGATTGCGAGTCGAGCGCCCTAACCACCTAGCCATGCCGACTTTGTTTCGAAAATTATTAAAATATAAGCATATTAAATACAATCCTTTTACAAAATAGTCGGAAACTTAAATAATTTTTGATTATTCAATATGAACAATACCTATTAGATGGTGTAGTATAGTAACACTTACAAATACCTCGAAAACCCGTTGTTTTCATTGTTCTAATAACCTTAATATTCTGTTCAATATAAAAATAATTTATTTTTTAAAATCCGGAATACATACTCGCCTACTTTGTAAAACTTTCTGAGAATTACTTTATTTCAATATTTAAAGAAAAAAGATTTTAATAAAAGTTAATAGAAATAGAATGCCGTCAGAAAGATAAGGTATGTTTTTGTTTTGTTTTTCAAATGCATCTTCTATATTGTGTGTACAATATAGTTTCCAAACTTCAAGCTCTACTGTTAAAAACTTGTAAGTGGATTTTTCAAGAAGACCAAATTAGAAGCTAGAAGTTTTATTTCGACACTGTCCCCCGGTGCGACAGCTGTCAGTCTACGAACTTACAACGCTTAAATCCGATATTCGATTCCCCGTGGTGGACACAGCAAATAGCCCCATGTGGCTTTGCTCTCAGACAAACACACACTCCATTTCGATATTCTATTACTGTACCGTCTAAACCTAATTAAGAACACATTAATAATCATATAAGTTTGCCAGTGTAAATGACTGACTACGCCAAGTCGGCGTGGATTTTTGCCACCCGGAAGCAGACATCTTACAATCTGTAGAGGGTCACACAACGACACGACCCCAGGTAAAAAAGCCTTAGGGAAACCTTCCGCCTAACACCAGCTCAAATATTCTTTCCTGACTTCCTGTTTAAATTCATCGTCGTTTCTTGAAACTTTAAAATATGCAAAACATGGAGGCAAGTCCATAAGAATTTTCAGATTAATAGAAGAAAACATTGATATGCTGAACTCTGTTATTCCTCTCACTGAACGAAGCACCATATACAAATTGAAATAACTTACACTTCATATCGTTTGTTACAAAATATTGTATACAACTTAAGATAATCCTGAATATATATTTTTTCAATTCTCGTTTAAAACATTATTCTATTAAGTGACCAGCAAATATAATGTTGACAAAATACGCTTACACTTTACATACATATACTTAAAATCACAATTACAAATTAAAGTGTTCCCAAAACCTTTAACTGTTTTATTGTTATTAATAAGATGATGTATAAGAGAATTATATATCTTGTAGCAAAATTATCTCAAGAAAACTAATAATTAAGTCACAGTTTTGACAGGCTTTCAAGTACTATAGAAAAACAATGCTTTATAGTAACTGAGAAATATGTATGTTTGAAATGTATCCATAATTTTGCTTTCTTGATACTTTGTTGTATTTATTACTACGAGAAGAAAATAAGCAGAATTCACTTTAACTGACAGTGAAATTTAAAGAAAATTTAACATTTTAACAATCTTGAAAAACCTACTAATGCATGCTTACTGCATACTGATGTAATTTCAAGGTACAAGTCTGAATAATATATAACAGCATATTTCAATAACCTGTTTAATCAAGAGGTTTGTGTTTGGATTTCAGTCACTTGTCATTTTTCTTACATTTCACTGTAACAGATCGGGCAATTCATTTCTCACACTCCAATACAACAGATCAGACAATTCTGGTAAACCCGAGTTTACACTCATTATGACAGTTTTGTCTTTGTTCATTATTTAAACCTATTGGGAAAATGCATGTGATGCTTTTTTTTTAATTATCATTCTATCAGATGTACACACTGTATATATATATATATATATTCAAATAAGGACTTACAAAGGTTTCAGTCCTTCCAAAAACAGGTTAATCACCAAACATGACGTGGTTTTTGGCTCTTAAGAAGCCGTATTAAATACTTTCGCTAGATGACGCGTGACAACAATAAAAAATATACAGCTGTTGCCTTTTCCATAATAATATATATTACTTCACTACAAACGTACTATTTTCCCCAAGCAGATAACATGAAATAGTAAATATGAAACAGAATCTTATTTCTCTTAAATAATTTCAAAACACATTCCTCATCAACTGATAAAATTAGGTATTATGAAATATTTAGCCATAAAATATTGCTACGTCAACTAAACTAGCGTGGGTTAATTATAACGCAAATACAAGTTGATTATTTTGTTAGTACTAGTTAAGTCTACAAACTTATTAAGCTTCTAGGAAAATATTCCTTACTTTGACATTTCCTACCAACCTATCACCTCATACACACAGAATTTACTATCAACAGATATCTTATCAAATGTTGTTAAATTATAATAATAAATTGCATATATTTATATTTTATTACGATTTAACCGTAGATAAGTGTACGCCTATCTAGATTTAAAAGTTAATCAAAAACCTTCACCCGTAAGACAAATATGCTATACACAGTGAGCGCGAAAACTTGTTGCCTTACCGGTCTGGGGCCTTCCAAGATTTTCAATGGACACGCATCCCTGCCCAACTTGTAAACTTTCACCTCTGGACTTTCAACAGCAGAATTTACTAGTACAGTACAAGTTATATCGAACCAGTTTTAAAGATAACCTACACTGTAAAATTAAGTTCAACCAAGTTATTATTGTGATAATAAATTCGTATTTCACTAGTTGTTAACTATATGACACCTGACAACAAACACACATTCTACCTGAATTGAAATGGTTGACGTTAAAACCGCGTACACATTCAACGAAGCCACCAATCGGAGAGACAGAAGCGCCGCGCGTATGGAATGTTTTTACTATAGCATTGAGTTCCTCTGCAAGTTAGCAGATGGCGCTATTTGCTGATATTTTGTAATTCCCGCATATTTGTTTTGAGGTTCAAAAATATTAAATTGTCGGAATAGTTTCTTATCAAAAATATTTCAGCAAACAATCTATAATAATTTAAAGAAAATTTAATACAATTATTTTACTCCGATACAAGTGAATGAAATTAACTGACAGGGTGCTTTTTCAGTTCCCTTTGATAAGTTCTTTGAACAGTGCGGTAAAAATTGGATTTAATTTCGACTTTAAAATATTCTTGAAAAGAAAATGCCGAAGATCTATTGTGTGTCTAGGATAAAAGTAAATTAAATCACTAATATTTTAAGTTTTTATTTCTTTGTAAATTTTATGAGTAAACATATCTTTGGAGAACAAAGATATTAAAAGCAAAATATTGTAACCGCTCTGATGCAAAACATATACATACAAATACTTTTTTACACATTTAATTATTTAAAGTTTCGTATGGTTCTAAAATTAGAAAAAAGGAAATTTAAATAACATAATTTTTCAACATCAATGGCTTTGTTTGTTTGTGTGTTGTTAAAAGCTCCGCAATGTGCTATGTGCGCTGTACCCACTACGGTTATCGAAACCCGGTTTTAGCGTTATAAACCTATAGACATACCACTGAAGAGCTGCACCAATGATTACATAAGTAAGATCTTTCAAAATGCAGTTTTATACCAGAGGCTAACTAAAACTTGGTGAGAGAATTTGGTAGACAAAAATACAAGAAAAATATTTAGTCACTAAAGTATATAAACAAAATGTTAGAAACATATAACAAATAACAAATTCTGTGAAAACTGTTATTTTTATTTTTTATTATGTCACTAGAACAAAATCACTATTTGAACTTCTATGAATTCTTGGTCCCCCCTTCAAAAAAAATAAGTTGGTGATCTATATTTATATTGTTTTGTATATAAATCTTAATAAAATTGTATATACCTAATCTAAACTAAAAAAAGCTGTTGTGAAACAAATGTGATACATGAGAAAGATCACAGATTGTTCCTGTGATATATCTCTGGATTTCGGGTTGGTGATCCAGGTTAGAATCCGTGTAATATAACAAAATATTTTCCATACTGTCAATGCATTATAAATGTAATAGGCTGTTGAGTGGCTACAATCCCTCTTGTCAGTAGTTCAAAATTATATGCTGAGATAGAAAACAAGTAAAGATTTGCCATAAATACAAAAACGCTGTTAAAAATGGATCTATTTACAGAACATATCTAAAACATTTTAGTTTATCAATACTGGCTAAGACTAACTGCACATATATTTGTATACAATTTAACTGGGAGAACCGAGAGAAGTTGATGGGTAAAATTTCTTTCCTTCCGACCAGGATTAATACTAATATTTTCATAAACACAAAAGGTTTAACCCTTGAAATTATAATCGGAACACAGACATATTTCATGATCATGAACAAATGAAAGTTGTGAGTATGAAAAACCAAAATGAATTTAATAATAATATCAATACTCTAATTGTTGAGAAAATATAAATATTTATACATCAAAGTTAAGTAGCTTATGTTATAAGAGGTAACATCGATGAATGATACCGAAGTAATTCTTATACAAAAAAAGGTGTTCTTCTTTAACGATTATTAATTTTCTTTTCATAGAGATCTTAATGGTAATATTAATTGTACATAACGCATAAATACTGTGTTAAGTGATCGCATGTACTTATGTTGAAATAACGTATCTCTGAAACGAGAGACGTCAAATTCAAAATACAAGAACTGTTGTAAGGAATTATTTGCCCAATAAACCTTTTAAAATTGGGCCAATGAATTTTCACGAAAAACCCCGTTTCACACTCACAATAAAATAGTAAAATAAAATCTGACAAAAGTTGAATGAAGAACTTTTGTGCAAGGTGAACTCTTTCTCAATAATGAGTACATTCTTTTGAATTCGACGCTCTCTCATCTTCAATTTTGAGCAGACAAAAATAACATATTTAGACAATATAGACTATTATTACATGAATTTATTGTTAAATAATACACTTAAAATGTATTTAGAAAAGTGGATTATTTAAGTATTTCTATTCAAATATTTGATACACAAATATATATCCAAATGAGATCACCAAAACGTAAACTGGCATTCTTTGGGCAGATCGTTAATGCGGAACTTCCTTGTTAACGATAAGGGAGCTAGTTTCAAGAGTTTACGTAAGCATAATTTCATGCCCTTTTTTGTGCGTTTGTTTTAGAGACCTAAGCCACCTTACACTATCTGCTGTGTCCACCGCGGGGGAATCGAACCCTGGATTTTAGCGCTGTATGTCCGTAAACTTATCGCTGTTCCATCAGGAGACTACTCTTTCTGTCTTCATCATTAGAACGAGTAAGAAACATCTTATAGTCTTTTATTTTTACCTCATCCAAACGGAATAAAAACAGTGTCGTATGATAAACTGGCAATAATTCTCAATTTTCGTAAATGATTTATCATAAAGTTGTGAATTTCTGTTAAAAGAGTAAAAATATTTCGATTTAATTTTTTTCCCCAAAAGAAGCTTAGTAATAACTGTTTTTAAACCAATAAACAAAATGTTGATTAACAATTTGACAATTATCATTTAAGGAGGGTGTTTAAACAAACTTACTCCTTAACAATATCACAAACATTAGATTTTGAAGAAAATTGTGTATGATAAAACCTTCAACATTCAACTTTCGTATATGCATCTCATAAAGACATAATTATAACAAAATGTTTTCAGTTCAGTCTAAACATTCCCGGAAAGCAATGCCGTAAGCTGGTTTTTGCAGAGTGTTGAGTACGTTATAGTAAAACGATAATTGAATATGCAAATCCAAAGTAATATAACAACCCCTGTCAATTTAAAGTCGCAACATTAATGTAATGTATCAGAACTACATTTTAGCATTGCTTGGAGTTTCGTAGGTAATGTGACACCATCGAACATTTATCGATCTTGAAAGGGGGTATGTAATAGATCATGAAGAAGTGTTGAGATTAAGGATTTAGGATTTCTAAGACGGAGTTATCTCTTGTACTTCATGACATTTCACAAATAATATGGAACAATTTTGGAATACCAGGACCATACAGAAAGAAACCTGCAACAAGTCATACCTCAGCTGTGGTAAGTAAAGCGCCATTTTCTTCCTGCCACTTTTGGGTGTTTCTAGCAGTGTGACACTGTGCTCCATCTTACTGGAAAAACGTTGTGTTCTTGTCCACGAAACCCGAGGAATAAAGTGGCAAGAGTCCTTCCTCCAATATTTTGACGTATTTCGCAGAATCTATGTTGCCAACGCACTCCACTAAGCTCGATCTCCAACCAACCCAAACAGCTCCCCAAACCATCACGCTGAAACCATTATGCTTCACAGTTGGCTGCAATCTGTTGAGCCAAAACTCTTGGTGAGGCATTCTCCAGACCCATATCCTTCCACTGTCCGAAAATTGAGCGAATTGTGATTCGTCTGAGAACAATACGGTCTTCTAAAAGTCCAGATCATATCACTTGCCCACTTCTTTTGTCTGACTATGTTGGCAGGTGTTAATAAGGGTTTCCGTCTAGCTTCTCTGCAATGATAACCCAATCTGTGGAGAATCCGTTGAACAGATTTCGGGCTCATCCCACCAACGTTGGCCACTTCTGCAGTCGTTAATCTGGGATCCATTTCGATGCTCCTCTTGACAGCCCTTTTTGTCCTCTCCGATGGACCAGGACGACCCGGACGCTGCTCAGTTGTTTCCTTGCCATGTTTCCTGAACTGCACGATGATTGTATGTGATAATTAGTGTGCGGACCATTTTCATTTGCTCTGTGAATAAAGATTAATTAGCATAAATCAGTTAAATGACGAAACGTTAGGTGTCTATTTACTTGTGACCACTCAGTGTATATATATATAAACTGAACTCAATGCTAAGTAGTTTTCCTTTATATTGTTTCCCTAAAATT
>NW_013666222.1:412664-439193 GCF_000517525.1 Limulus polyphemus
AAATATATTTGTATTAAAAAAGAAAACTGTGTGTACCAATCTTGGCAAATATCATAAATTGGATATATATCGGCACTTATCTAACTACTAAATGTAAATTATAATTTACCTCAGTTTTAGGCTACTTGAAATTGTAATACGTAACGCAATTAATAAGATTCGGAAGTTTTGGTGACCATGGTATTGCTGGCATCAACTAATGTAAAGTGTGTGATTGATATATAAACTTTAACATCCAAACTTTTTAAAAAAAGAATATATTAGTTGTACCTTTAGAGTGGTAAACCTTGATGAACGTTTTTGTATACCGCTACCTGTAATTTGCAAATTGTATTCAAACAAAATTTTCGAATGATATCCTGGTTTTTGAAACTTTCCAATCATCATTAAATGAAGATAAATTTTAAAGTAAACGTCTTACATATGAAACGAATGGTTAAAGGAACAATTTGGAAGAAAATATTAATAGGAAGTTATGCATTAGAAACAAACAGATTGATTCACAGCTTTATACGAAGCAAAGAAAATTTCTAGCTTTGAAGATGATTCTTGTGATATGATAGGTAAACGGTAATAAATATATAGAGGAAATCGCGTCAGATGCTATATTTTTGTATTACAAGTTTATTTGACATGAGATGGGAGAAGAGGAAGTTGTCGATATTCTTTTTATTAATCAGAGTTTTCCAGTGATTTCTTGCAAGTTTTGAAGATGTTGATTTTGAAGTGTCATCCTTTATCAAAAATATTCTTCAAAGTTATTAGTCAAGCGCCCATTTATATGCTGAAATAACGTAGTTAATTTTCGACCTAGTTTGTGAATGAGTAAGCTTCCTTTTATCTGGAGGCTTTGTTTGTTTTTGGTCCTTTTTAAGGTTTTTAAAATAATTTTAATGGACGACTACGTCATACTCAAGCAAGGTGTACTCCAATACACTAGATTTATTTGGCCTTTTTAAATTTGTATGTTCTTTCATTCGCGTCAGCATCTTTCTTGTAAAACTAAAAGAACCGATGTTATTATGCTTGCAACAAGGACAGGTAGATTGATAAGCTACTTTTGATGTTTTGAATGAAGAAGTAGTGTATTTAAATAATTCTTACATTGATAATTTCTTAAAGTTTTGTTTGGTCAAATAGTCACGAATAATTAGATCGAGCAATTCGATAGAAAAAAAACATCTTGCACAAAAATATCTCAATTTTTTCAAACTCTTTATTTAAAAATCATAGGTGTTTGAGATCTCATATGCACGATGAACTATGAGTTGCACCAAGTTTTCTTTAAACACAGTTGGTATATAACGTGTAAAGTTAAAATAAAAGCTTATAAACATTTCTTTAATGGTAAATGAATGTGTCTGAAACTGAAAGGTTATGGTCATGCTAATGTTCAATAGTAAATTAAACACCTTTGTACTTACTATTTAAATACTCCAAAAATTGAGGAATGTGATTTGGGTGATTGAAAACAGTAAAAGTGGTATTCACACAATGACTTAAATTAGTTTCAAAGACTAATTAATCAGTTTATATAATTACATTGAATATTTTCGTTTGTTTCTTCAATTTCACGCAAAGCTATGCATGAGCTATCTGTTCTAGCTGTCGCTAATTTAAAACTGATAGACAGCTAGCCACCCACTTCCAACTCTTGGGCTACCCTGTTCAAATAGTGGGATTGACCACAACATTATAATATTCCCACGTCCTCGTTAGGCATAACATACAATGCATCCACAGAAAGCTGTATTTGTTATCCAAGGATGGCCAAATCTGGTGAAGAGTCAGTGCAAAATGATAATGTTCTACGCTATATATTTACTAACTTCAACTGTTCTAACTGTATGGTAATTGAATGGTTTGTCACAGCCCTTCCATCAGCCACTCAAATATGGCAGGCACATTAAACAGGCCAAATGGCATCATGTAAAAATTCATGCACACCATCTCAGGAGCTGAAAGCACTCTTAGGCTTGCTTTTATCAAGCAGTTGTGATACGTGTTTGCTGTTGGTTTGGCAGTTAATTCCACCGTGATGATGTAGAGGTCTTTTTTGGAATCTCAATACTCCATCTTTTCGCACAATGTGACTGAAGCATTCCATTTGCCTACACATAAATGCATGCTTTCCTGGTTTCAAGTTCAAAGCTGCCTCTTTGATTTGCTGAAGAACAATGTCTAGGTTTTTAGTAGCAGACTGAATGGCCGGAGTTTCTAATAAACCACACTTTAGTGACATAAATGCATGGTCACAGTCCTTAGTCCATCAAAAATGCATTTTGGCTTTAGTTAGAGCAGACAATGATACAGGAAACCCAAAGAAGTTTGGCCATAAATCATTTGCATCATTATACAAAACCTAAGAAACTGTGGAACTCTAATTTTATCTCAGACTTTCCATCAGCCATTCAAACGTGATACATTCAATAGGCCAAATGTGATCATGTGAAATTCAAGAACACCATCTCAAGAGCTCAAAGCATTATGAGCCTACGTATCAAGTAGATAACACGCGATCTTTTCCACAGAAATATCCCATCACTAAGTTAATTACCTAGTGTGAATGATTATTGCAAGACATCATACATACACCAAACCACCGAAAATTACTTGATAGCTCAAAAATTAAGGGTTACAACTCCTTTTCAACTTAGTTTTCAATATCCTAGCAATCATCGCTAGTCATTTAAAATGATAATGTTCCATGCATTGTATTTAATAGCTTAAGCTGTTCTAACTGTGAGATAAGTGAATGGTTCTCGCATGATAAAATATGTAAACCCTATCATGAAACAACTGATAGCTCAGAAAACAAACATTGTCACTTCCCATTGCTCTAGTTAATGATTAACCCATTAACTCTTTTTCTGGCAGTTAAATCCACCATAATAATGTGAAAGTCTCTTTTGGAATCTCAGATGACTATAAAAATTGTCATATAGCTCCTCCACCGGGTTTCCTCATCCGACCTTTGCAACTTTCTTGCAAAACTACTCTATCATCTAACTCATTGGTCTCAACCTTTGATTTTATGACTCGGCCAACTCTCGAGATGTTCATAGGGGCGTACAGCTTCAGCTTATCCAGATCTTTAAAGTGCCCATGCATGTCATATTAACCCTGTAGCTCATGGTTTTATGAACTGATTTGCTGAAGAAAGAGAAAAATACCAGTTGCTTCTGTGCTACAAGCTTGTTCCAAAGTCACATTCAGTATCCTTGCTCGAAATCATGTGTGGCAACGAATACAGGTCTGAACTATTCCATATTTTTGAGAACACTGATACATATGCTATAGTAAACATACCATACAATGCACCCACAAAAACTATATTTCTTGTCCATACATGACCATATTTGATGAACACCCAGCCAACTTCTGTTGTGTTACATGATATTCCATCATTACGTGTGGTAAGTGTTTGCCCCAACCAGTTAAGTCAGGATTTACAAACTACATAAGCATCCACTTGTTATACTATATTACCTAAAACATATGATTGACTATTGACTGTTTCGATGTGAAAATAAGTAGTATTTATACACACATGTACGTTTATCATATGTCAACTAACTTATAGTATTCAGTTAGAAGTATACCATGTATAATGGGTTTACTATTTATGTGATAATTCAGGAATAAAAATGAATTTTTTATTGTCACTTTTTTCCAGTTTATCTAAATTGTGTTTGCAATTTCTCTTGAGATAATGATGAATTTACAGGTTAACTCAAATAGAACAGAGAAAGTAGTTACTATTGTTGCTTAAATTACACACAGATGATGGATTAAAGATTGTTTAAATAAGAGTATTTTTTAAACGTGTCTATTTGTTTAAAATATGATAATGTATAATGTGACATTTTAGGTAAAAATCTATTTTACTAAGGTTTTCAATAAGAAGTGTTTGTAAATCTCAAAACTTTATGACTAATTATCCTAATGGACATTAGAAGAGACGATAATTTAATTTGAAATTTCATAAGAATCCATTGGATTTGATATGCTTAAGGTTTTAAAATTCACAACACAAAAATTGTTCTTGTCTTTTAATTTCCGTATCTGAAGCTTATCAGTATAAAGAGTATTACCAACTTCAGAAAAAAGAAGTTGCTAGCTTTCGAAAACGTAAAATAAAACACTAATTTATATAAATATCTGAAGTTTGTTTGGTATAAGACAAAAAGAATTGTTTTTTTCTTCATTTACGAAACTGGATTAACCTGAAGCAATAAAATTTATTTTTATGGAAAAAACAAGATTCGCTTGAAAAATATTAACAAGACAAAATCAAACGGATACTTTACTTATTAACCATTCTGATACGGTAATGTTTATTGTGGTTAATATATTTAGTGCAAAGAAAATATTAGCTTATGAATTGGAGTTTGTAATTATTCCTACAAATTAAAGTTATTTTAACATTCACCTAAACAACGAACTTTGTCAAGCAGCAGTACGTCCTTAAAAATACCAGAATCCAAGTAAGTGAAATAGTTTTAACTTCTTTTAACAACTACAGAAACCTTCTGAGGTGTTCTTGAAGCACACACAAAAAGTCGTTCTATAGACCATTTCGTTCAACGATGGCTCGCACCATCATGAACTTGTGGTATTATTCAGCATTAAAATATTTCATTTTTTTATTAATTGGGAAATTTTAAAAGAAATACAGAAATTAAAGTCTGATAACAGGTTTATTGTTTTATTTTGATGTTAACCCCATTTATGACGACATTATTGTTCTTAAAGAAACAATGTTGTTAAGTGCTGATCTAATGCATGAAGCAGAGGAATAACATATTGTTTCCTAAGCACGAGGTTTTGCATCTTGAGAATTTTGTTACCTAGGGTAGACATTTCCAGTTTAACAGCATATTGTACGACCAAGTTAGCAAAATGGTTAAATCAAGAGTATATCCCTCATTTACCAATATATTTCTTTATCGTTTTGAAAGATAGAATATTTTAACCAATTCACTTAAAATTGCAAAAATGTTGTTTTATATGAGAAATGGAAACATAATCGTTTGCATGTAAATTAAAAGGAGTAATTATTATTTACAAACCTTGAATTACATTACAATTGATTTTATCTGCATGCATTTAGTTTAATAACTGGTTTTCAACTTGCATAATTCCTGAAAAAATTATCAATAAGAAAATAGGCATGCTTGATAGAACAATTGTACAAATAAGCTAATTTTTCTTGTATTTCTAAATAATTGCGTCGCGTGAGAAAACAGATTTTACTTTCAAAATAAATCAACCTTTTGTTTGTTGGTATTTTACAAATTTGTAATCATTTCTTATGCGTGTCTCACGGTAGGTCAGCGATCAGTGCATGGACTTACAACACTAAAATCTGGGGTTCGATTCTCAACGGTGTTTAGAGTGCAGATAGTTTATTGTGTAGTTTTGTGTTACACAAACAATCTTGTTCGCAGTGTCGCACGTTGGATCAATCAGGAAAGCGTTTATATTTGTAGCATGACAATATTTATTGTGTTGTAAGACAGAAAATGACTCGTTGATAACTATAAAACATGTATTCTGTGCAATATTTTACTTGTGATAATATTCAGATTATTCTATGACGAACGTTTTCTTCTTTAAAATGTTTTGTCAATATTCCTATGTGTGTCACATTTATATCAATGTTCTTATAATGCAGTAATAAATGTTTTAAGTTCTCAGGCCAAACCGGTGATCCAGTGTAGCTTAACTAGTTGCTTATTATATTCGGACAATGGTCAATTTTAACCCGGGCAATTTTCAGGGCAGTGGTCACACATTTTACCCCTTTAAAATGACCAAACTCTATTGCCCAGATTGAAAGTAATAAAATTTATTACCAAGCGAAATTTTAAAACTTGCAATTAGTTATGGGACTCATGCACATATAATATACATATATGAATAATCTCACGTAGGCCTTGAGTTTCTTGTGCAGACGGTTGCAACTAGTTGTCGTAGAAGAACAAGTTCTACAGTACAGGTACAATATATGCTACCTAGAAAAATATCTAGTGTAGGCGAGAATGGGTCAACTCTATTTGGGCATCCACCACTTATGTCGAGTCAGTGGGACGTAAGGCGTGGTTTAAAGGTAACCTATATTGAGTCTATGTAGCACTGTAGCAGTTCGTTAGTTACTGTGATGCTTCCTGCCGGGATTAGTCCTGCTAATCTAGAGAATGTATTTCTTAAACAAAGGGCGACAGATAGTGTTTTTTAGGGTTTGAACCCTTAAAATAATGTAGTAGTTAGAAGACTATTCTCGTCAGCATTATTATTTTTTCATAAAGTGAAAATCATGTTGTTTCGGTAGGTAGATCCTTTTTTCTGTGTTACAGACTAAGTTCATTTTAGCGTCTTCAAATGAAAAGAACGTATATCTTTTCTTATTATGGTAATGTTTCATAACCTAATCTGATCAACCTGAGTGGCACCCAAACTTCTGGAACGATTCCACCGTCGCCACAATGTGGTCATATTTTGTACGTTTGAAATCCCCTAGTCATATGTTTTTATTATTTTGTTTT
Organism: Limulus polyphemus; assembly: GCF_000517525.1. Classification (NCBI taxonomy): domain Eukaryota; kingdom Metazoa; phylum Arthropoda; class Merostomata; order Xiphosura; family Limulidae; genus Limulus; species Limulus polyphemus. The sequence goes on from NW_013666222.1 coordinate 419,213, forward strand.
ATTACTTTCCTCTGTTTATGGACACTGTTCTTTCTAGTTCGTACACCTGTCTTCCGTGAAAAAGTCAAATGCACCGATGAAACAGAAGGTTGTAGTTACAGTTTTATGCACTATGGAAATGATTCGTTAATTGACTTAAGGAATTTTCATTATATTATCAATAACAGAGTCTGTGACTCTTACGATAACGTATTTCTAGTTATTTTGATTCACTCAGCCGCAAACCATTTTGAACTGAGAAAGACAATAAGACACACCTGGGGTACGCCAGAGGGAGTCAGCAAAAGAATTCTTCTTGTGTTCTTGTTAGCTCAAGTATCTGATGAAACCGTTCAAAGTGACATTGAACGTGAAAGTGAACAATCACGTGATATTATCCAAGGAAGTTTTAAAGATGCTTATAGAAACCTGACTTACAAACACGTGATGGGATTAAAATGGGTCTCAACTTTTTGTACACAGGCGGAGTTTGTAATGAAAATGGACGATGACATCTTTGTGGAGATTTATCGATTGGTTCATCTTCTAGGTTACAGAAAAAAGGTCGCTTTTAATGGACGACCTCGAGCGTGGCCTGCTAAAACCCTGGGTTGTTTTGTACAGGAGCATATGCCGGTTGTTCGAGATCCAACCAGTAAGTGGTATGTATCTTTTGATGAGTATCCAAGAAACAATTTCATTAATTACTGTTCTGGATGGGCCTATCTCATGACTCCTGATGTGGCTGGAGCTCTAGAGAAGGAATCTGGCAAATTTAAATACTTTTGGGTAGATGATGTTCACGTGACTGGAACCATTTCTAAGTCAGCTGGGATTAGGTATAACTGGTTAAATCGTTATTACACTATCGAAACAGGAAATCTGGTGGAGTGGGCTAGAAGTACTAATCACTATTCCTGGCACTATATATTTGCACCAACTTGGGGAGACATAGAATTGATGGAAATGGCCCACAAAAAAGCTTTAAACTGCTTTAAGAAAGATTGCATTTGTTGTTTCCCTACGTCTACCAAGCATAGTCTTTCAAAATCCGTTTCGAATGCCACGCCTAAACTTTCAGGTACAGCCAAAGTTGTTCGCATTGGGTAATATAATACATGAGATATATTCTGGAGTTATGATTGTTTCTTTCAAGCATAAACACTTGTGTATGATCTGTAGGGCTAAGCAATCAGCTTGTACTAATACATCCCAATACTATCTTAAATGTAATTTTTAAAATATATTTGGATATTTATAGTATAATAAGACCTGAATGAAATTATTTATGTCTATAAAATACCTAAACCACCAATATGTTGCTATTAACGTAACGTTAGACATGACATAAATGTATTTGTACTTCGATCTTTATCACCAATTGCTGACATGTGGAAAGCGAAACCTAAGCCCATCCCAATTTACTGGGACAAACAATACTTCATAGATATACCTGTAAAAATGTTTAAACGAACGTTTTGATGATTGAGAGTTTTGTGTGTTGAATATTAAAGCGTATAGTCACGGTTTCACTCTGACATCTATTTCTCATACTTCTTTACATTACGAACTAATCTTGAAAATCTTTTATCCCTATATGTCCCTTTAATTTCCGTTTTACAATATCTTCAGTATATAAACTATTATATTTAGAACATAACAGGTGTTTTATACAATTGTACATATTTCCATTTCATTTGAGTAATAACTTATTAAAACATAGAACTAACAATGGTCACAACAACGCTATGCTACACAATCAGACGTGATCATATTCCTTTGGAAAAGTATTTATACACGTGGTAACTAATATAATAGTAAAAAATAAAATACTAGAGGCTCGAATATTGCCAAGCTATGTCTTCCACAAGTTTGACTAGTCAGCCGGTTTTTTGGTTAAAGTTGTTTTATGACTGACTCAGTGTCATTTTTTTTTTACGTTGGAAACCTACTTGCTACTAATTTCGTTAATTGCACAAACTGTAACTTAAAGTAAAATATCGAAACAGTGTTTGGAATTAATAACTGAAACGACTTTTTTTTTGTATTCTAAAACAGTGAATTATTTTTGTTAAATTGTAAGCATATACATATATAAATTGTGTCCAGTAAAAAGAACTTTGGTAATTTTGACATTGAGAGTGGATAATAACACTGGGATGATCAATCTTTGACTTAGTTTCTACTGTGTTGCTTTGTAGCTTGTATCGTACAATTCATTTGAAGTTTTGTTGTAACTTTAGTTATAAATGAAGCTTCGTAATAGTGCTATATATATATATATACAGTATATATATATATTTGTGTGTTTACAATAAATTTGATATACTTCCTTAACTCTTTGCAAATATTTGTATATTTACATGTACATACACGTGTTTGTATCATAAACTGTTCAACCATACAAATTAGTTACAATCTGATATCAGTCCATGCTATAAGTAACTCACTGGTGGTACAAAAAAAGGAGAATTCCATAAACCAGTGTTTCAGGTTTCTTGTTTTTCTCTTGTTTGAAGTTTGAGCCATTATGCATTCATGTGAAGGTAGTAACATAAATATAACGGAATCTAATCAAAATAGAAAATTTTTAGTGCTCTCTAATTAGTTGTGAGCAAATAATTCTCTGCTAAACGGCCAGGTTGGGTTATAGATGGTAGTGTTGATACTTGATGAAAAGCCAGAGTGCATTAAACTGATCATTTTGGAAGAAAACTGTCAAGACACTAGGAATCTAAAAATGTGTAATGTTTACTGACTAACTTTATATAAGCTATAGTTTATATGAAGACCCACAAGGAAGAAAAACTACCGAATGGCCTAGTATAAGGGAAGCAATATTGAAGTACAATTACAGCACCAAGAGGTTAGTTTGGAGGCAAGCTACAACGAAATAGGAAAAATGAGGAGGTGTAAAAAGAGTTAAAAACATTCTCTCTCCTTTCTAAACCGTTCAATTTTATGAAGAAAAATTATGGGATGGTGCAAAGAAACGAAACAAATGATTCAAGGAACACTGCCTATGAGAGGTAGTAGCGACATAAATGCACAATTGAAGACGGCCGAAGACAAGTAATAATACGATGCATATCTTAATATACAATTTTAAGGTAGTAGAAGCGTCGAGTACGTTTAAACAGAAATAAAATAGTAAAGCCCATAGAACCAGAGCAATAATAGTCAGTTAGGAAACATGAAAAAGATAGACACTAAATTTGGAGAGATCAGAAAAGGTACTGTAAATATGAAAAAATGAAATAATTGAACGTTCAGTAAAGTTTAAAAAAATAAGTTTTGAAAAATAAATATATAAACATTTGAGCGAATTAGAGCAGTTTGTTTGTTTGTTTTAGAGCAAAGCCACATTGGGTTACCTGCTGTGTCCACGACGGAGAATGAAACTCCAGATTTTAGAGTTTTAAGTCCTTAAACTTACCGCTGTTCCACCGGGGAAGGGGGACAAATGGGGCAGATAAACGGTATAGCACAATGATTTCATCATTCTCATAAAGGTCAATAGAGGACGAACAACAGAAATTATAATATCTACAGCTTTTGAAGAGTGTCTCATTCTTTCGGCTAATACGACAGATAGCCATGAAGGCAAAAGTGTCAAATATTGAGCTCGAAAAGAAAAACAAGAGGTGACTGAGTTCAAGAATTTTTTTTTATTATCATTAACTCATAAAGTTATTGCCATAAAAGATTGTTAGATTGTTTGTTTTTCGTATATTTGTGCAAAGCTACTCAAAGGCTATTTTCGCTAGCCGTCCATATTTTTGAACTGATAGACTAGAGGGAAGGTAGATATCAAAAGCATTTACCGTCAACTCTGATTGAATATTGGGAATTGACTGTTACTATAATAATGTACCCACGGCGTCAGTTATCAAGTTTTGATTTCGCATTTATTTCTGACCTCATTTTTTCCACATCACATAGTATGAATGAAATGCTCAAATGTAGAAAACTATGTCTTTAGAGAAAGGCAGCTTGTGTGGCTTCCTTTTACGCATTTTCATATACAAAGACATTTTCCTAAACCACTGATCTAAAACATGGATGTATTGGTTATATGTGTAGTAACAAGAATTATTTCAAAGCACAATCCTCTACTCATATTTGTTACCAATGGTTTAAGGTCAATCCTAGCAAATTTTAAAGACTAAGATACTGCTGGCTCTGATCGCAATTTCATTCTTCCGTTAATAACAGTCAAGCCTAGCATGCTTGCTTTGAAACTCATTTTGTTCTGAAGTTTATCATCATTGGATCCATCTTTCGCAACTATTGCATTTAACCCCAAGTACCATTTTCAGGTATATTTTAGTGAAACTGGCATTCCTCCCATTCTTCCAGTACTTTGTCAATATATTTTGTTTGGGGAGAGGACTTGCTTTTGAACAGACACTTACTTGTTGACACTACAGATGATGCAGCTTTCTTTGCAAAGCGTGAACGTTAAGATAGTACTTCCCAAATAAAATGTTGAATTTCTCTATCACAACCTTGTAAAACCTCTTATCTGAAAGAGACTTTTGTACATTCCAAATATTTCATCTCTTAGCCTTCAGAGTAGTCGCTTCTTCAACAAGTAATTTTAACTATTAGTTTTCTCTTTTGTCAGATAAATTGTATAAAGCTCCCAACCAGACCGTTTGCTGATGGCACTTTCCATTGGGCATATTTCCAGCAAACAAAGCGTAAGGTTGCCCATCTCATCAAAGATGGTGTGAGTAAGGGTCCCTTTCTCATGTAAAACTATGGTTGTGCTGGTAAACAGTTTAAAAACTGGATGGTTCTTTTCTGTAGAATTGAACAGATGCTTTTGATTACTATTTTTCCTTTTCATGAATTAGCTGACAAGTTGACGAGAAAATATTGCTGCAATGGTGGAAAGTGTTTATTCAATCTGAATGATATCTTCCAGGGCTTTACAATTTTGATTCCATCGGTCTTAATAACACGAGTGTTTATGTCTTTTGCTTTCTGTATTATTTCGAAATGTTTCTGCTTTGCAGCAGAATAATTGAATGTGAGTGTTGGAGTTAAATGCCACATATGTTTTAGAGTTAACGCTGTTCATTTTATATGTATTGTAAGTGCCAATGTTAACAATATATTTGTGGGTATTCTGGATTACCTTCGCATGAAGTGCTTTATATGACACTTGATCAGTCCCAAAACAATTATGATAAACTATGGTGATACAGATCATTCAGTAACTTAAGTATATTAAAGTGTTGGCCAAAATTTGTGCATAATTTATAACAAATAAAATAATTATTATTAAGATGGAATACAAATACACTTAGTGCTTTCAAAACGAGAAATGCATGTTATATTAAACATCTACATAAGTAATTTGTATAATGAGGGAAGTTCTACAGACATCATGAACGATTTTTAGAACAGCAAACAATGTTATCAGTGAAGTTTAAAAAGATGTGTAATTCAGCATTTGACATATTACAACAAAACCTTACCAAAACGTATACAATGACAAAATATAACATCAAATTATTATCAATAAATCTGTAACCTCAAATCAGTTCATATTAAACATTCAGTACTTGGTTCGCCTTCCTCGTTTTCTAATACCTCTGCTAAACGACTTGGCATGCTGTCGATGAGGTTACTGATGTAATACACCGTTATTTTATCCCAACGTTTCACTAAAAGGCGTTGCAACTCAGCTGCAGTTGCTGGTTTAGGGTGATGGTTAGCATTTTTCCGGTTCCGTTCTGCCTAACAGCTCTCAATGGGATTAGAATCTGGAGACTTTGCTGGTCATGGCAATCTTGTAACATTCTCCTGGTCGAGATAATCTTGTACAATACATGCACTATGGGCAGTGGTATTGTCATTCTAGAACACAGAGTTATTGCCAAACCTTGCTCTAGCATATGGCAGAAATTTCTTCTCCATGTATTCCTGTAGGAGGCACCACTGACGTTTTCCTGGAGAATATGAAGAGTAGTTTTTCACCATGATAAATAGCTGCCCAAAACATGTACTGCGGCACCACCTGTGTGTTCCTTGTGGGAAAGACATTTCCCTCACCTGTTCTCCAGGCAAATGACGAACAGGATCCTAACATCAGCTTTAACAAGCCGGAAACAGGAATCATCTGAAAAATGACATGTCGCCAGTGTCATAACTATAAGTTGGCATGCTGTCTTGCCCAAGTAATACGGTTACGGCGGTGGATTCTGGTTAATGTCGGTTTGCAGATAGCCCTTCTTGCAAAATAACCTAGTCACTGTTCTCTAGGATACCCTGGAATGAATGCGTTCATGCAATTCCTGTCATAAGGTTTTCAAACCTTCTTTTGACCTTGTCGTGTTAACCTGATCAAAACATGATCATCTCGGGCAGTAGTTTTTCTTAATTTACCAGTAGACTTTCCTGGAACAACATTTCCTATAGACCGATGACGTTTCAGTATTCTGGATAGACTCCACTGGGGTTAACCAACTGTTTTGGCAATGTCTGTTTGCTTCATACCATTTCTGGACAGTCGAACAATTCGACACCTTGTAACTTCTTGCACGTGACGAGCCATGACTCTATGCCAATTACAGTGAAATGAAAAAAACGTTGATCTGTTTCGAAAACAATTATACCAAAGCACGCCTTTTTATACAAAACAGGTTTGTACGTGTGTTTTGACGAACAAATGCTCAAAACAACTTATAGAGACCAGAATAACAACTCATACATGTTTGTCCGATTATGCGCTATCTCTCTGTTACTACTTGGGCACTTACTCAATAACTACTCCATGCATATAAACAATAATATCAATATAGAACAGTATGCAAACATTTTGACCAAGACTGGACTTTTACATTTATCTGCATCAGCATGCCTTCTTTGAAATCATTATAAGTAATCAAACTAATCTCTGGTTTGTAATTGAGCTAGTAACACAAAATCACATCAAACTGCCATTCACTTGTATACTGTAGTATTAAAAGTAACTTATATGTGAAGATCACTTGGTTAATTTTAAGCATCAGTTTGTGTATGAACAACCTCTCTCTTATATGGAAGCTCTGTTTATCATTGGCCCTTGCTAAGATCTTAAAATGATTTGAATGGACGATTACGTCACAGTCATCTAAGACATGTTCAAGTATACTCGATCTAGTCGTGGATCTCAGATTTACTTGTTCTTTCATTATTTCACACGCGTTAACAATTTTCTTTGAGTGGATCCAATGTAATCTTGCTGGCAGCATGGGACAAGTAAATTTGTAGCTAAATTTGATGACTTTAATGTAGGAATACAATCCTTAAATAAAAAAGAAACGTTGGTGACAATTAAGATTAAAAATACATCTCGGCTGTCTTTGAGGCACATTTCTTAAGTGATTTTAATAAACAAAGAATACTTATTTATGTATGGCAAGGTAATAAGAGCAGGATATTTCAGAACTTCATATATTGGTGGTTTACTAAAACTACGCTTATTTAGATAGTCACAAAATATTTTGTCAATAACATAAATAGGAAAAACAAAGCTTCATAAGTACTTGATATTTTTTGTGTATGATGGAACAAGTCCCAACCAAGTTTTCTTTAAACATTTGGTACAAAACGTGAGAAGGTATAATAAAAACCAGTAAATGATTTTTATTGTATTTTACTTTATATTAAAAGTGGCCACTACTGTTCTATATCAATGTGTCAAGAACTGAGAATTTATAATTTTTGTTGGTGTTCTACATTGAATTTTATACTGTTATACTTGTTGTTAAAATACTAAAACAAGTGAGAAACTTGAAATGTCTCTAAAATGGTAAAAGTATCATCTACATATATGTATAAGATTGCAAACAGATTTCAAACCAGTGTTTTCATGATAACACAAACAAAAATGGGCCAAAGAGGTCGCCAATATAAAACCCATAGCAACATCACCAATTTGATCGTAAAAATTGCCGTCAAGAAGAAAATAAGATAATTTTGTGGCAGTGTTCACCAACTTCAAAAATACTGATTTGGGAATAGCCAGATTGTCAAAGTTGTTATTCAAAGTAAAGTCAGCACTAAACTGTATAGTTTCTCTCAATGTCATGTTTGTATACAACCATTCAGCAAAAAAAATGGCATAGTAAACATTGCTAACACACTTCAGTCGTCGTATTTCACTGGAGAATTTATAGCAATCTTTCAATATGCATTCATTGGTGGCATCTTTCTTTATGAAATTTTAGAAAGACCACAAAAACTGGGTGACTAGCTGGTGGTCTAATACTCAAATCTTGTTATTTTTATTTTAAATGTTATCCTTTTCCAGTTTTAATAGCCCTCCAGTGGCACAGCGGATGTTTGCGGACTTACAACGCTAGAATCCGGGTTTCAATACCCTTGGTGGGCAGAGCACAGATAGCCCATTGTGTAGCTTTGTGCTTAACTTCAAACAAACAAACAATTTCAATAGATAAGTTTATTACTTGGCTTTTCTTATATCAGTATGGTCATGGTTTGACTTCACAAACGTAGTTGAAATCATTTACAATAACTTAAAATTTTCTTAAATATTCATCTTTTTACGAAATTACAATATTATTTCCTTTATCAGATTTAGTTATTAATTTCTCTGAACTTAGCTTTAGATGTCTTTTATATCACAATTATAATTGTTAAAAATGTTGAAACTATACCACTAATCTGATTTATAATATTACTAAACGATATTGACAGAGTTAAACCAAATTGGTTGGTATGGCAATAACTGCAAAAACTGTTCAAATTGTACAAAATATTATTTTCACAATTATTTGGAATATTAAAATTAAAACCGCCAACTAAAATCTTCTTTTCAATATCATTCAGAACATACTTTAAATAATTGAAAATAACATCATCGGGATTTTCTATAAATAAAAGTTTTACCTAAATGTTGCCTTAAATTGGTTTGTTTGTTTAATTTTGCACAAAGCTACTCGAAGGCTATCTGCTCTAGCTGTTCCTAATTTTAAAGTGATAGACTGGAAGGAAGGCAGTTGGTCAATACCACCCACCACAAACTCTCAGGCTACTCTTTATCAAGAAATAGTGGGATTTACCGTCACATTATAACACTCCCACAGTTAAAAGAGCGAGCGTGGTCGATGAATGGTTTCGATCCTACGACCCGCAGATTACAAGTCGAGTTCCTTAACCACCAGACAATGTCAGGCCCCATTTATTTGGTTAACTTAACCAACTGTTTTTTCCAACATTGTATAAGATTTTTTTTTTTTTTTGCATTTCAATAAATTGTTTGAAATGTAAGAAATCTAAATAACTTATTTGGTTCTCCAAGAATTTGAATATAAAGAATTTCCTACAAAAAACGTTCTTCTACATTTGATTGACACTATTATTAAGAAATACTTGGAAGCATTGCACACTTTAGTAAGTGTACTACAACTAAAGAAATAAGTTATTGTATTTTACAATACACAGGCAAACGTGCTATGGAATTAAAGAAAAATATTAAAATTGTTTTGAATAGTAAGATTTATCTACAATTTCAACTGGGAATTGTTTGAAGTCAATAATTCATTTTAATAAGTACTTTAAATTTAAAAATAGGATTCCAAAAACTCATCGCTTTTATGTCATCTATAAATGTACATATTCAAGGTGTAACCATAGGTATATGGGCTCTATAATTCATTGTTTGCTTTCAAGAATTAAAGAGTATGCGCAAAATACCCCATATAATTATCCATTCTTCGCTATTGTTTATGAGATTCAGTGACTATATTCCTAACACTGAAGATTTTAGCATATTGGAAAGTACATCAAATGAAAAAAAATGCTAAGAACAAAATAAAGTCTGTGGATTCACAGATTACGTCCACAACTGAATATCAACCAATCTACTTCGTCTTCAGTAATCACGTTGTAAACTTAAGACCTCATTTCTGTTGAAGATAACTAGCATAATTATTTATTTATAACTTCGAACTCATCCCTATATAAATATACCCACCCTAATACAGCTTTTAAATTTAGATGTAGGGTTTGGATAAGAAAAAGCAGGATCACTATTGGTACGACTCCGGCCTGCTAAGAATAAAGAAAGAGCCAATTAGAATGTGCAAAAAATAAATAGATACATACTCACAAATACGTAAAATAAGCTAAATATGTCATAATAAACATATAAGACAAACTAACAATCATGTACCCCATACAATATAATAATAATGAATTAAATCTAACTACAGACTAGACTAAAATACCCCTATAAGACAATAAAAACTAAATTAAATTAACAAAATGCAACATAACTTAATACTAAAACTTCCTCAACCATCAACAAAAATAAACTCTTACTTCACACAAATAAAAACTAAATCCTCCTCCGCCACACAGATGAGGCAACGTAATCGTCACTAAACCAGATTACATTTAATAACAGTGATGAATACAAGTTATAGTATTCAAAGTAATTTATATGCAGATATTAACCAAGTGTTTTTGCCTGTTTTTGTTATTTGTTTGCCACTAATACTGTTTTTCATCAACCACTAAGCTCCGTTAACAGGTTGAAGGACCACACTCAAAGATACTTTGTTGTTTGCCTTTTAGTTGTCTTTAATTGTCAAGGTATTTCTTTTTCTTTTCTTTAAGATCTTTATTTTCAGGATAACGAACGATCTGGCCTCTACCATTTATTGAAAAGTCAAAGTTATCTTAGACAAATGTAATGGAACATCTTTTATCCAGTTAACAATTACATCATCCTGTGTATCGTTATCATTCAACATGTTATACATCTTGATGTTATGACTGCTATTTTGTGCTGCTCAAATTCAGGAAAAAATTTACATAGTGTATTGTCATTAAAAAAAAAGTACACTTGTCTTGGCCCTTTCCCACTTAGTAGTCTCTGTGGTCTTAGAATAATTGTGGTTGGATGTTCAGAATGTTCAAAACAAGCATCAGGTGTTAATAGCAAAGCCATTTATCTGTATCATAACACTTTAAAAACAAATGCAGTTTCAAAACGCACCTATAAAATGTACATACCTAACATATAAAATTATAATAAATAATTAAAAACAACGTTTCCTATTTACACAATTTAAAACTTTATTACGGCTTCACTTTAAAATGACACTCTACATGTACAAGTTTCGACGTGATCTACGTCATCTTCAGGAGTTATTCACAAGCCATACTTTATACTTTTACCTCTTGTCGCATTGCTTCACTATTATTTACATATTTCCTTGGTCTACTTTACTTATTTATTTATATATTTATTTATTATTATTATTTATTTTATTTGTTATAAATATTATAATATATCTCACCATATATCAACATATTGGCTTGCTGGTCCTTCGTCTCTACTTAGTACTTCTTTTTGTTTCTATATTTCATTATTTCTAATGCTTCTCTAATATTTAATGCTATAATACTAGGACGTTAAGCCAAAATTAAAGTTTTTCCCATAATATTGTATGTTGGGTAGTTTTTACATGTTCGGCTAAAGCTGAGGTTTCTATTTTATTATTTCTTATATAACCTTTATGCTCTTGCAATTGGTATTTAAATTTATTTTAGTTTGTCCAATATAAATACTACTACATTTACATTCCTTACGTCATTAGGACTTCTTACTTTACTTAACTCGGTTCCAATGCTTGTCATAATTTTTTCCTTACTATAATTCATTAGTCTACATGCAAAATCTAAGCCTTTTTCTGACACTTCCTATTGCTTAGAATTTAGCGTTACATCTGAATTGTTAACTATTTTAGGATTCTCTAGAATATTCTTATATTTTTCTGGTAATGTTTTTAACTTACCTTGATTTCTTTTTTTTTCTATCAACTTTTTCAATTTCTAATCTAATTTAGTCTTATATTAATCAATGTCTTTCTTTCTATTAATCCAATATCAATTTTCACGTTCAAACCATGTCATATAAAAATTCAAAAAAATCTCTGCATTTTACAAGTATTTTTATATAGCTTTAAAAATTTGTTTAAGACAGGAAGATTTATGTACCGATTTGTTGTTAATTAAGTCTATAGCTATTGAAAGATGATTTGAACCAAATATAGTAAACAAAGCACTTAAGAAATTTAACATAGGTGCAAATACAGTTAAAAATACCACATTAAGATCTATTTATGAAGAAAAAACAACAAAAAAGAAACTAAGTTTACCTTATGTTTCTAGTTTAATAGGTCAGTTATATAAAGTATTTAAAAAGCGTCAGAATTGTGTCGCTTTTCCAAACAGAAATCCTACTTGATTATGTTACGTACTCCTGTCTGTGATATGTGGATGGTTTTTACTTACTATGGCTTGGGTGCGACTTGTTCCAAGTCTCTTTCTGAATGACCCTAGTACCCCTGATTTATCCATATTCTTTTGTATTTTAGAATATCATACAATAATATAACGTACTCAACCCTCTGCAAGTAAAATATACATAATGATTAATAATAGATTCTTAATTTTTTGTTCAAGAAAAATGATTTTGACACTAAATCAATTTTGTCATTAAACGTCACACGTTTTTTAGCCTCTATAATTTTTGTAACGTTTCACAACCTGTCTCACTCTTGAACTCTTATTAATTCTTTTTCTGATTACTTGGAAAGATGAGTTGAGGGTAATAGCTATATCCACTTAATCATCAAATTCTTACTTGTGAACTAGAGAGTGCCATTGTAATAAAGTCTGTTGTATTCAACGACTCTAAGTCCCACCCGTGGTTTGTTTTTTTTTTTGTTTTGTTTTTGGATTTCGCGCAAAGCTACACGAGGACTATCTGAGTTAGCCGTCCCTAATTTAGCAGTGTAAGACTAGAGGGAAGGCAGGTAGTCATCACCCCCCCTGGGATAATTTGAATTTTGATAATTTAGTTAATTTAGCTTAAGATTAAAATAAATATTTAGTTTTATAGCAAGTCAATATACAGCTGGTACGTTATGTATGTATTAATGTTACGTATGAAGTTATTATGGTTTAAGCAGAGGAAATTGCAATGGGTTGAAATCACACATTTCACGATTTCTCGCTCCTCAAAAATCTCTCATATCAAACACAACAAATAATGTTGACCTGTGCTAGCAGTTTGAAAATTCTCCAATTTGTTTTTGTTGGCCAATTTTACTTTTTATGATGAAAATGTATCTCACAGTTAATCTAATGTATGTCCTATTGCCATTTTATCTGCGCATTCTAAGTTTGTGACTGATTATTAAGACTCTCGAGTTCAATCCGCGGGTCGCGAGTGAGAAATCCATCACCTTGCAAACGTGATGGTGTTACAATGCGATGGTCAATATCACTATCCGTTGGTAAAAGAATAGCCCAAGAATTGGCGATGGTTGGTATTGACTAACTGTGTAACTTTACGCGAAATTCAATAAAGTTATAAGCGAGCGGGGCGCCATCTAGTGTTTACGGTTCTCATTAAGGATAATGGGAGCGACTTATATAGCAACATAATTTTAATTGTTTTTTATAGAATAGCAAGATCTGACAAACGCGTTTTAAGTTATTGATTGTAAATGTACACTTAATTTTCAAGAGATCTTATCAAGTAGGGCCGTATGAAGCGGTAAGGCAAGTCAGGCCATGGCATGATCACTTTTTCATGGCATGTATAGCTAAAACTTATGTATTAGTATTTTATTCTTTTAAGTAACTACATGGCGATATATGTATGCAGTAGTTGTAGTTAAAATGACTCAAGATTCAATTTCATAGCATTAAATTTTCAAACATTTTCTGGGGGAGCATGCCCCCTCACCCCTAGAAATGGAAATTTGGCAACGGTCTGACCACTCCAAAATGTTTTCCTACGGTAATTTATGTACCATTCTATGTGAAGGATTGTTTTGTTTGTTGTAGCGCAAAATTACGTAATGCCATTTGTGACCTATCCATCACGGGAAATCGAAACCAGGGTTTTAGTATTGGAAAGTCCTTGAATTTACCACTGACCTATCGAAGGAAAGACTACCAAAGCTTTAGCGTTGAAGTCACATAGGCTTCGGAACAGATGGGGCAGGAAAACAGATCCCCAGCTCAAATATAGAGTGTATCATCCACTTCGGACCCTCAATGAAGTTATTTGATGCATTCAAGATTCTCCAACTCTAACTGAATTTTCTGTTAAAAGTAATGACTCACTGTAAACAAAGTTTCTAAAATTAATTTTCTAGAGGTAGGTAAAGAATTTTCAAGATAAAATAAAGAAAATTAATAATTAAGTTAAAAACATAAGGTCATGTTAAGTTCGTTATTAAACTGTTTTTTTTTTCACTTTAATTTCATTTATTTTGTCGCATCATATTTTGTCCCCCACTCTATCAAATAGACCCAAATTGCTACTCTAGTTGTAAAAAACTTTCCTGGGGGAGTATAGACTCGAACCCCATAGTTTCCGCCTTCTAAATAATAGCAAAATTCTGACAAGCTTGATTTACTTTCTACCTTGAGTTCTAAAAACATATTTTGCTTCTGACGCCAACATGACTCAATACATGTATTCTTAGTTTAGAATAAAACAAAAAGAGTATCAGAAGCATACTAAGAAAACCTAGTACATGAAGAGAAACATAAAAAAGTAACAATCTATAAGATGTTACGACGATTACGAGCATGAGCAAAACGTATAAATATTGGATGAACCTTTATACTGAAACGTTGTTTCTTATCCACAGTCATTCTTGAAATAACTTATATGTTTTTACATGCTACTACACTATGAAGTATATTACGCAATGAAACTGTTTTAGTCAAACGCACAAAGCATCAATTTGAAAAAAAAGTAATATAAATTGGTTAAGTTAATTATTATTTATTTTTTCTGCTTTGTTGTTAAGCACAAAGCTAAATAATGGACTATATGTGCTCCGTATCAAAACCCGATTTTTAATGTTCTAAACCATCAGACTTATCGCTGAGCTACTATGGTAAAGGGGGGGGGGAAGTAAATTTTGTGTGTGTGTACGTTTTAGCACAAAGCTACACAATGGGCTATCTGCGCTTTATCCTCCGCGTGGGATGGAACCTAGGGTTTTAGCGTTGTAAGTACGTGCACTTACCGCTGCCCAAACGGGGGCATCTGTTTGGTAAAATCTAAGATAAGATCACTTAGTAATTAATGAGCCTTCTCCATTGGTTAAACAAAGTAAATTTTTCTTTAACTTTTCTGTTTGGTTATTTTTAATAACAATACACTAATTTTCATCACAACAAGTTTGTAATGGTGTGGAATATGTACATACATTCTGAGGGGTTGATTTTTAAATTGATAAAACATATTGCACACTAAACTTATAGAATCAGACTTATGTTTATTGTATCAAGACATTAGACAAAATATTGATTCTTAAATAAAAAACATAAAACGTATCTTTTTTTTTGTTTGTTGAATTTTCGCCCAAAGCTACTCAGGAGCTACCCGCTCTAGCTGTCTTTAAGTTTGAAGTGATAGATTAGAGGTATAGCTTGTTTGCTTGTAGTTAGGTACAAAGCTACACAATGGGCTATCTGTGCTTTGCCCACCACGGGTATCGAAACCCGGTTTCTAGCATTGTAAGTCCGCAGGCATGCCGCTGTGCCACTGGGCGGCAGAGGGATCGCAGCTAGTGAACACCACACACAACCAAATCTTGGGCTACTCTTTATTAAGCGGCAATGGGTCTGACTATCACATTATAATGTCCCCACGGCTGAAAGGGCGATCATGCTCGGATACACGTTTCGATCCCGCAACCCACAGACTGGGATCGAGCCCCTAATCACCAGACCATGCCAGGCCTAAAACATAAAGGAATCAATGATGATTGCTTAATAAACTAAAAATGGTATTGATACTCCAGTGTTAATTTAAGACGATAGTCCTAAAGTACTTGCTTTATTTTTTATATTGAACAATGATTATATTTGATAGCTGAATTACGTGCCGTAGTTTAGTTCTAATATAAAGCCAACCGACAAAAGAAAGAAGAATAATTTCTTACAAACGGAAATAGCTTCTTTGAATTTAGAACGTGAAAGAAAGGCCTCATTAATTGGCCGAGCAAGGAAATGTTAAAAGAAGAATAAGATTGAATTTTGAAAAAATAGTTAAAACTTCGCTACCTTGATATTGGTGTATAGTCCTCTATTCACTGCCAATAACCTAACATAATATAGGTGTTTGGATAACATGTGGCAAATTCGCTACCTTTTTGTTCTTGGTCGTGATAGAAACCGGGTTTCGATACCCGTGGTGGGCAGAGCACAGATACCTCATTGTGTAGCTTTGTGCTGTGTAACGTTAAGAACCAAGCCTGTTAAACAACACACCAACAAACAAATTAAAAATATGAAAATTATAAAAGTAGAACAGAGAATTTCAAGTGAAACCTATACAAAAACGAATAACATAGTGAGCGAGAAAACTTGAAATGGCAGAACTTAATTACCCGAATTAGATCAACTAGCCAAAATAAAAATATAGATATTCCCAATATATTACTAAAGATATTTTATCAAAATTAGTATTGTTAATTTGTTTGGCCTTGTTAAGCTCAAAATTACACATTGGGCTATCTGTGCTCTGCCCACGAAAGTATCAAAATCCTATTTTTGGCATCATAAGCCTTCAGACTTATTGCTGAACCAGTGGAGGGGATTAGTAATATAGTTAGTTTCTAGTGTTCTCGTTCAAACGTTATCTGTACATAGCCGTCCTTATTTTGAACTGCTATATGAAAGGGACGGCAGCTAGTGAACAGAACCCACCGCCAACCCTTGGGCTTCTCTTACCTGACAGATTAGTAGGATTCGTCTGCCATTCTTATATAGAGCACCCGCAACCACAAAGTACGGAGCGCATATTTATGGCAAAAGGTTGCAAACCATGAGCCCTATCATTGGAGTCCATGCGTGCTAACTTCTAGGACCCAGTAGAAGAAAGAACTGAGAGGGACACACAACAGTTTCCTTAACCTGTCTGCAGTGACTACACACTTATACAGAGGGTTGAGTATGTTATATTAAAATTATTTTGGATATGAAAAATCAAGAATTACTTGACAACCACAGCCAATATAAAGTCGGGGTGAAACGGCATGTATTAGAACTACATTTTAACATTGTTTGGCTTCTCCCAGTAGTGTGGCGCCACAGAAAAATGATCGCTTTTGGGAAAGATATATAACAATCTTTTTTCCAACTCAGAATATTCATACCGTACGATCATGAAGCTGTGTTCAGATCGAGAATTTAGAATTTACAACTTGGAGATATCCCTTGTACTTAATGACATTGGAAAATAAAAGAATATGGATAAACTTCGGGAAGCAGGAACAGAATAAAATACACGTGCAATAAGGTACCCCAGCCGTAGTAAGCAGAGTGTGGCGTCTTGTAAGAGGTGAGCCTCTAAGAACACAAATATCAGTGGTAAAAACCGTCCACAAGCCCAAGGCAATAGTACGCAACAATGGTCAAGAATGGTCTCTGCTTGGAAAAGCGACACGATTATCGTGTATACAAGTTGCTTCCACGACATATTCGCTCAACGATCGCAAACCTTAAGCAGCTGGGGAATGAAATGGGTATTCATGTTATTTCACACGAAGACTTACTGACCAAGTCGCTGGTGTATGAATATTTGTGCGTCCAGACTGTTGAAATAGTTGTCGAGAAACCGTCGTCCTCGTACACTAGATGGCTTATAGAAAGCAAGTAGAGAGTAGGGAGTGCTTATGACGTGACAAGACTTACGACATAGTCTTTTACATTGGAAACTGCGCATGCAACGTTATTATGAAGATGCACGGTTGTTAGATAGTGCATGGCTGGATGTGGCGACATGGATTATAACGACACGGTAAGGCTCCAAGATCGTTTTAATATAACGGCAAATTTCAAACCACAAACACTTTTGGTAGCCTGTTTAGTATAAATGTCTACAATTATTTTATTTATACTTGATACTCAGAAAATAGGTTAAACCCACAAAAATAAATAGCACAAGTTATGACAACACGAAATCTTTTTTCTCCTATCCTTTCGAAATCTATTTTTTTAAAAGAAAAATATGTTAAGAGCAAATTCAGTAGAGAGGAAAACAAAAATAGGGAGAGGGCAAGTGCAAATTTCACATTACTACCCATAACTAACTATTGGTAAGATCATTGTGACCACAGACAAAATAAAAATTAAAAAGAATTTCTGATCATAGAAAGTTTTCTACGTAGATCAAAAATAAAATCGGAAATGAATATAACTAATAGACTATTCTTACGTGCTTACTTATAATTAATAAAAGGTATTGTTTCATCAGTTGGTACCTTAATTTTTAAAAGTAATTTTGGCCGTGAAATTATCTGATGAGAAAGCAAATAAATAAAAAAAATATTTACAGATTAAAATGGATGGAAAAACAAACTCCAGATTGCAAGGCCTGTGAAGCACTCTAGAAATCAAAGAGTTAAAAATATAAGTGAAAAAAAAGGATCTTTCTAGAGAAGACAAAAAAAAAGACGTAGTAAGAAAAGTCGTCAGAATTTTTGTGCAAAAATTACCGATAAATCAAGAAGTCGATAAAAAACAAACTGTGCTTCTAAAGACAGAACAAACGTTTAAATTTCACGCATATGATTCAGTCACGAAGATAGTTGGAGTGCTACCATAACATTTCACCTAAAACCTTAAATCGTACATCACACGAGTTGACAATTAACTTGTATTACATTCCAAAAGAAGACAATATAGTGTGGTTTCGATCTGCCAAAGCAATACTAACAATTTGTCTTAAACTTGTTCAGCTTTAGTATCGACTCTTGGTTTGCCTGGAACTATACTAGCCCAGGAAAAGATGCTAATTATATTACAGATTCGAAGTCAGTTTGCATTTTACTATTAGTTCTACAATCTTCAAAATGCCTGAAATAAGAGAGATCTAGCTGTGATTACAAGAGGCGTCGAATAGGGCTGGGGATTTAGAAATTGAAAGAATCTGAGCGTGCTTCAAGGTTGAGGGATAAAGCACAATAATCCACTTAAATTAAATATGCTACATAAAGAAAGAAAAATTAGTTATATTCCAGTGCCATCACTCAAAATCGCAATTCCCATTTCTTGAAGGAAAAGGTGCACTGCTGCATTATTTCAATTTGCTGAAGTTGAGTCCAAAGAGTAAAAAGAACCACCGTAGAACTAAAACATGGAAAAACAGGATTTCCTAAACAATCTAAAAGGGGAAGTATCCAAGAGTTCAAAAGAAGCATGAGAAACGTTAATTCAGACGTAAATAATCACATGTTAACAATGAAAATGATAAATGCAGAGAGGCTTAAAGTTAGGCTTTACAGATGGAAACAATGTAAGAGTTATATACTTTACTATGCCAACAACAGATTCTGCGTTTTTCCTATTGCAGCGTAATTGAGCTAGTGGTCTTACAGGAGAAGAATTGTGTGTATTAGTAGCTGAAAAAATCCCTTATATTGAAAATGTTTTTCATAAATTTTCATTAAAATCTTCACTCACTTAGAGTTTTACGAGATTTTGCGACAGAAGTTTATAACTTTAAAACTGCTATTGACATAGGCGGCGGAACAAACTTATATTGAGAGGGGGTACCTTATTTCTAATGTTAAAATAGCGATTTTCTTTGATAACAAAACACAAGTCTATTCCCCGACTAAAGGGCCACTTCGTTATCTGGTCAAAGTTAGGGGCACGTGTCTCCTCAGTGACCTCCCTCCACCGGTTCCGCTGCCCATGGCTCTTAAATGTGCTTTATTACGTGGTTAGGGCGCTCGTCTCGCAATCTGTGGGTCGCGGGTTCGAATCCCCGTCACACCAAACATGCTCGCCCTTTTAGCCGTGGGGGCGTTTTAATGTGACGGTCAAACCCACTATTCGTTAGTAGAAGAGTAGCCCAAGAGTTGGTGGTGGGTAGTGATGACTAGCTGCCTTCCAGCTAGTCTTACACTGCTAAATTAGGGACGGCTAGCGCAGATAG